>NW_028283673.1:435000-437500 GCF_059441095.1 Idiotropiscis lumnitzeri | reverse complement strand
CTTCCTGTTCATATTAGACGTTAAAATATCAAATTTTTCGCCATGCCCGATGAGACTGCCAAGTTTGGTGAATTTTTGTGCATGTTTCGGGGGACAAAAATGCAATCGAACAATCGGAAAAATAATAATAATAATAATTTCTACAAAAACAATAGGGACTTCGCAGCGGTCGCTGCTCAGGCCCTAATAATAATAATAATAATAATAATAATAAAAGTAATAATATTTTCTACAAAAACAGTAGGGACCTCGCAGCCGTCGCAGCTTGGGCCCTAATAACAATTTCTAGAAAAACAATAGGGACCTCGCAGCGGTCACTGCTCGGGCCCTAATAATAATAATAATAAAAATAATAATAATTTCCACAAAAACAATGGGGACCTCGTAGCGGTCGCTGCTCGGGCCCTAATAATAATTTCTACATAAACAATAGGGACCTCGCCGCGGTCGCTGCTCGGGCCCCAATAATAATTTCTACACAAAGTCCATTGTGGTGACCCGCCCCTTTTAAGTAAATTCAAAATGGCCGACTTCCTGTAAAACCTAGCTCATTGCTCCAAGAGACTTTTTTGTAGGTCTTGGTCTTATACATACGGTGAACCCTCGCTACTTCGCGGTTCACCTTTCGCGGGTTCAGTGCTTCGCGGGTATAAAAAATATTCGGGGGCATTGTAGTTTCGCCGAGCGGCACGACGGGCGCTGGAGCGGTTAGACGGCCGGCGTGCGCCGAAGAAGAGCGTGGGCGAAGAGGAGAGTGGACGAAGAAGAGCACGTTCCCCCGGACACGATCGGTGGCGACGTTTCGCGCGGTTCGGACCGTACCAGAGCTCCGGCCGGCGTGCGTGGCAGTTAAGCCGTAGAGGAGTACCTTCCCCGGGCACGGGCGGTGCCAAGCGGCCCCTAAGTTTAACCGAATGGAAGCTCCGGAGGAGGAGGGCATGCTCGCGTCACAGTAAGCCAAAGAGGAGCACCTTCCCCGGGCACGGGCGGTTCCAAGCGGCCCCTAAGTTTAACCGAATGGAAGCTCCGGAGGAGGCGGGCATGCTCGCGTCACAGTAAGCCAAAGAGGAGCACCTTCCCCGGGCACGGGCGGTGCCAAGCGGCCCCTAAGTTTAACCGAATGGAAGCTCCGGGGCAGGAGGGCGGGCGTGTGTCACAGTAAAGCCGAATTGGAACACCTCTTCCGCCCGGGCACGAACGGAGCGCGAAGCTGTCAGTTATGAATGAATAAATGAATAAATAAATAAATAAATAAAGAATGCCACCTTTCATTTCACAGGGCACACCGGACGGCGTACCAGCAGGTAAAAGTCGGAGTAATTAAATAAATACAAAAAGAATGGCTGGGGAATAAAAAAATAATACGTTTTAATAATAATTTGGTTTTTTTGTTATAACATGAATTTCACTCTCTCTCTCTCTCTCTCCCCGTATATATATATATATATATATATATATATATATATATATATATATATATATATATATATATATATATATATATATATATATATATATATATATATATATATATATATATATATATATATATATATATATTTATTATATATATTGTATTTTCTTTTAAGCATTTTTGAAGGTGCGCCGCTACTTCGCGGATTTTCAGTTTCCGCGGGTGGTCTCGGTCCCCATTAACCGCGATAACCGAGGGTTCACTGTACTCCATAAAATTTACAAAAAGCGAGGTGAAACACTCAACCCGGGCTGCTTTTTTGAACATTTCTCGAGGGCCATGGCGAGCCATTTCAAAAAAGCTGCACAACTAACGTATAAAATATTGATAAATTTGCTCTGCCTGATGTGTGTCTCAAGTTTCACGAGTTGTCGTTCATATTTAGAACCTCATAATCAGCGTTGTTTTATTGCCAAAAAGTGCAATGCCACTCCCACAACTTTTCACGAAAAAGGATGAATTTCGTATTGTGACATCCTCATGGCCGAAACAGTCCTCCGAGCATATATGAGGGCGACCTTGTTGAGTTGCACGGACAAAAACATCCAAGAAAATAACTTGTATTAGCTTTTACCAGTTGGTGGCGCTACTACTACGATGAAAAATAAGTTGGTAGATGTCTTCAGGGCTGAAGTATCCTCAAATGTGTACAACTTCGAGAAGATAGGATCATCTGAGTCATGTTGCCGGAGCTTTTGTTGCCACAAAGTACAATCGGACTTTTCAGCACCGTAATTGCCACGCCTTTTGCCAAAACGTCACAAAACTCGGCAGAGAGTAAGATCATTGTCTTGAGTCTTTTCTGACTAATTTTCAGTCGGATTCGTTAAAAGGGCACCGTGCAGTACGTGAAAATTAAAATAAAAACAAATTTTTGATTCCACTTGGCGGCGCTGTGTGTATAACAAAATAATAACATTAAGATGTCTTCAGGTCGGGACATTTTATTTACAGGTGAATGTTTGGATTTTTAGGAGCATGTGCAGGGGAGTTATTAAGCATTCATTTATTTGTATTAGGTTCATT
>NW_028283673.1:0-30000 GCF_059441095.1 Idiotropiscis lumnitzeri | reverse complement strand
CATGCATATGAAAACAATAACAAAAGGCTGTCATGCCCGACGCGGATCATGACAGTACCCCCCCCTCAAGGGACGGATTCCAGACGTCCCAAAAAAAAGGAAAAGAAAAGAAAAGGAAAACCATGTCTAAGAACGAGGGTGGGCGGAAGGGGTCGGGAGGTGGGTCAACGACCCGTGATCGAGACCGGTCTGGCGGATTCCCGGGAGGCCAGACCAGCGAGTCTTTTCGTGACCCTTCAGGGGGCCGTGAGGGTGGCCAGGCCAGTGCGTCCCATTGGGGCCATTCAGGCGGACGTCCGGAACGACCCGAACGCCACATGAAGTCCGCTGATGGAGCTGGGGCGAGGAGCGGCGGCAGGCCATGGAACGTCGCCGAGTCAGGAACGTGGCGCGGCGGCTGGTCGTTGAACCCTGCCGAGACAGGAACGTGGAGCGGCGGCAGATTGTCGAGCCCCGCCGAGACAGGAACGTGGAGCGGCGGCTGGTCGTCGAGCCCCGCCGAGACAGGAACGTGGAGCGGCGGCTGGTCGTCGAGCCCCGCCGAGACAGGAACGCGGAGCGGCGGCTGGTCGTCGAGCCCCGCCGAGACAGGAACGCGGAGCGGCGGCTGGTCGTCGAGCCCCGCCGAGACAGGAACGTGGAGCGGCGGCTGGTCGTCGAGCCCCGCCGAGACAGGAACGCGGAGCGGCGGCTGGTCGTCGAGCCCCGCCGAGTCAGGAACGCGGAGCGGCGGCTGGTCGTCGAGCCCCGCCGAGTCAGGAACGTGGAGCGGCGGCTGGTCGTCGAACCCCGCCGAGTCAGGAACGCGGAGCGGCGGCTGGTCGTCGAGCGTCGCCGAGACAGGAACGTGGAGCGGCGGCTGGTCGTCGAGCCCCGCCGAGGCGGGAGCGTGGAGCGGCGGCTGGTCGTCGAGCGTCGCCGAGACCAGAACGTGGAGCGGCGGCTGGTCGTCGAGCCCCGCCGAGGCGGGAGCGTGGAGCGGCGGCTGGTCGTCGAGCCCCGCCGAGGCGGGAGCGTGGAGCGGCGGCTGGTCGTCGAGCGTCGCCGAGACCGGAACGTGGAGCGACGGCTGGTCGTCGAACCCCGCCGCGTCAGGAACGTGGAGCGGCGGCTGGTCGTCGAACACCGCCGAGACCGGAACGTGGGGCGGCGGCCCATCGTTGAACCCCGCCGACACAGGAACGCGGAGCGACGGCTGGTCGTCGATCCCTGCCGAGACAAGAACATGGAGCGGCGGTGGGTCGTCGTCCACCGCCGAGGCAGGAACCAAGAGCGGCCGCGGGCCGTCGAGCGCCGCCGGGGCCAAGGCGAGCAGTGGCGACGGGTCGTCGGATGCTGCCGCGGCCAGAGCGGGGCGCGGTGGTGGGTCCTCGTGCGTCGCCGAGACTGAGGCGTGACGCGGCGGCGGACCGTCGTCCATCGCGGGCACCGGAACCGGGAGCGGCGGCTGGTCGTCGACCCCTGCCGAGACAAGAATGTGGAGCGGCGGTGGGTCGCCGTCCACCGCCGAGGCAGAAACCAGGAGCGGCCGTGGGTCGTCGAGCGTTGTGCCGGAGCCAAGGCGAGCAGTGGCGACGGGTCGTCGGATGCTGCCGAGGCCAGAGCGGGGTGCGATGGTGGGTCGTCGTGCGTCGCCGAGGCTGAGGCGTGACTCGGCGGCGGACCGTCGTCCATCGCAGGCACCGGGACCGGGAGCGGCGGCGCTTCATCAGGCGCCGCTGGGACCGATACGGCAGGCGACTGCTCGTCGTCCACCACGGGTGCAGGGACCGGGAGTGACGGCTGCGGGCCGTGTTCTGCCAAAACGTGAGCTTGGAGCGGAGGCAAGGCGTGCCCCACCGGAACATGGGCTTGGGACGGACGCACAACGTGCTCCGCCGGAACGTGAGCTTGGGACGGACGCGCAGCGTGCTCCTCCTGAACGTGAACCTGGGTCGGAAGCAGGGTGTGCTTCCCCTGAACGTGGACTTGGGACGGACGCACAACGTGCTCCGCCTGAACGTGAGCTTGGGACGGACGCACAGCGTGCTCCGCCTGAACGTGAGCTTGGGACGGACGCACAGCGTGCTCCGCCTGAACGTGAACTAGGGACGGACGCCGGACGGGCTCCGCGTGAACGTGAACTTGGGTCGGGGGCAGGATGTGCTCCGCCTGAACGTGAACTTGGTTCGGGCGCACAGCGTGCTCCGCTGGATCGGGAGCTGGGATCGCCATTGGGGCCCCGGGACGGGGCTCGGCCGCTGACGGGGAGCCGGGACACGGCTCAGCAGCTGGCGGGGAGCCGGGACTGGGCTCAGCAGCTGGCGGGGAGCCGGGACTGGGCTCAGCAGCTGGCGGGGAGCCGGGACTGGGCTCAGCAGCTGGCGGGGAGCCGGGACTGGGCTCAGCAGCTGGCGGGGAGCCGGGACTGGGCTCAGCAGCTGGCGGGGAGCCGGGACTGGGCTCAGCAGCTGGCGGGGAGCCGGGACTGGGCTCAGCAGCTGGCGGGGAGCCGGGACAGGGCTCAGCAGCTGGCGGGGAGCCGGGACAGGGCTCAGCAGCTGGCGGGGAGCCGGGACAGGGCTCAGCAGCTGGCGGGGAGCCGGGACAGGGCTCAGCAGCTGGCGGGGAGCCGGAACGGGGCTCGGCCGCCTTCGAGGAGTCGGCACGGGACTCTGGAGGCTGCGGCTCGCATGGAGGCGGCGGGGTCCGTGCAGCGGGAGCTGCATTGGTCACTGCTGCAGGCGTGGAGGCGACAGCGGGCCGGGCGCAGCAGTCGATCCGGGCACAGCCGAACCGGGGGCCCTGATCCCTGTCAGCCTGCCGCCATAGGGAATCAGGAAAACGGGAGACCTGAGGGACCGTGACTGCGGGGGCTGGTGAACGCGAGCTAGGAGACGCCAGGGGAGCGTGATCCGGTGCTGAAACTGATGGTGAACGATGTGCGCGACGTGACCGTGACTTCCGGGATTTGGGACGTGAAGCGCGCGAGGGGGAGTGGGAGGTGGTCGCGAAAAACTCAAATGGCTCGGGGGGAGGAAGGTGACGGCTCAAAAATAACTCCGCGTTGCGCTGAGCGACTAAGAGAGTGGCAATATATTCAAAATCATAGTCGTGATCTGGATCGGAAAAAATGTGAGGGGCAAGGTGCTCAAAATCAAACTCGTGACCGGACTTACTCGAACCGTGAGGGGGTGAAAGGGCTTGGTGCTCAAAATCGTCCTCGTAATCCGAATCTATGATCAGGTGAGGGGGTATGACAGGCTGGTAATCGGTGCTGTAATCGGGGGGCAAAAGGGGAGAAACAGACGTCGAGCGGAAAATGGAACCTACTTGAAGGACACGGGGTTGGTCGGCAGGCTGAGGGGGGTTGTCCGTCCGGCGGCGTCATGGACAACAACATGAACATTACAAATCAGCAATCACTGACCACTGCAAAAGGGAAAACCACATCATGGACCGGGAGAAGGGCAGGGTCATCCGCACCGAAGAGAACAAACAACAGCGCTGGATCAGAGAGGCCATTGAGATCTGCAAGCGAGGCATAAAAACCATGAACAGAGACAAGGGAGCCTTCATCCTCTCTACCACCTAGAGCAGCATCTTGGCGGAGTGAACGGACAGCGGGGGGCGTGACTTGCCTTCATTCTTGTGACAGGTAAGTCACGCCCTCATGGAACATCAGCTGATAAAGACGGGTCACAAGACACCATCATGTGACACTCTGAAGAAGGCGAAAGACTTTCGTATTGTGACATCCTCAAGGCCTAAACACTCATCCGAGCAAATATAAGGTAGATTTTGTGAACCTGCCCGGAGAAAAACATCAACGAAAATAATTTGTATTTGTTTTAACCAGTTGGTGGCGCTACCACTGCGATCAAAAATAAGTTGGCAGCCGTCTTCAGGGCCTGAATATCCATGACGCCGCCGTGAGCCTCTCGCTGGGTCCTTCTTTGGTCGGGTCATTCTGTCAGGACTCGCCGGTCGGCGAGGAGGAGGTGGACCCAAAAGGCGAGGAGGCAGAGAGGTCAGTAACGTGAAGGGAATTTATTAACTGAAACAACCAGGGCAAACAATGTGGCAGCCGTCGCAGCTCGGGCCCTAATAACAATTTCTACATAAACAATAGGGACCTCGCCGCGGTCGCTGCTCGGGCCCCAATAATAATTTCTACACAAAGTCCATTGTGGTGACCCGCCCCCTTTTAATAAATTCAAAATGGCCGACTTCCTGTAAAACCTAGCTCATTGCTCCAAGAGACTTTTTTGTAGGTCTTGGTCTTATACATACAGTGAGCCCTCGCTACTTCGCGGTTCACCTTTCGCGGGTTCAGTGCTTCGCGGGTATAAAAAATATTCGGGGGCATTGTAGTTTCGCCGAGCGGCACGACGGGGCGCTGGAGCGGTTAGACGGCCGGCGTGCGCCGAAGAAGAGCGTGGGCGAAGAGAAGAGTGGACGAAGAAGAGCACGTTCCCCCGGACACGATCGGTGGCGACGTTTCGCGCGGTTCGGACCGTACCAGAGCTCCGGCCGGCGTGCGTGGCAGTTAAGCCGTAGAGGAGCACCTTCCCCGGGCACGGGCGGTGCCAAGCGGCCCCTAAGTTTAACCGAATGGAAGCTCCGGAGGAGGAGGGCATGCTCGCGTCACAGTAAGCCGAAGAGGAGCACCTTCCCCTGGCACGGGCGGTTCCAAGCGGCCCCTAAGTTTAACCGAATGGAAGCTCCGGAGGAGGAGGGCATGCTCGCGACACAGTAAGCCGAAGAGGAGCACCTTCCCCGGGCACGGGCGGTGCCAAGCGGCCCCTAAGTTTAACCGAATGGAAGCTCCGGGGGAGGAGGGTGGGCGTGTGTCACAGTTAAGCCGAATTGGAGCACCTCTTCCGCCCGGGCACGAGCGGAGCGCGAAGCTGTCAGTTATGAATGAATAAATGAATAAATAAATAAATAAATAAAGAATGGCACCTTTCATTTCACAGGGCACACCAGACGGCGTACCAGCAGGTAAAAGTCTGAGTAATTAAATCAATACAAAAAGAATGGCTGGGGAATAAAAAAATAATACGTTTTAATAATAATTTGTTTTTTTTGTTATAACATGAATTTCACTCTCTCTCTCCCCGTATATATATATATATATATATATATATATATATTTATATATTATATTTATATATATATATATTTATATATTTATAAATATATATTATATATATTGTATTTTTTTTTTAAGCATTTTTGAAGGTGCGCCGCTACTTCGCGGATTTTCAGTTTTCGCGGGTGGTCTCGGTCCCCATTAACCGCGATAACCGAGGGTTCACTGTACTCCATAAAATTTACAAAAAGCGAGGTGAAACACTCAACCAGGGCTGCTCTGCATGTTGTGCTGGGCCACCTGGAACAACAGCGGAGCTATGCAAGGATGCTCTTTGTGGACTACAGCTCGGCATTCAACACGATCATCCCAGACATCCTCGTCGCCAAACTGGACACTCTCGGCCTCCCTGCCCTCACACGCATCTGGATTAAGGACTTTCTGACCAACAGACCCCAGACTGTGTTGCTCGGCCCCTTAACGTCCTCCACCCTCATGCTGAGCACCGGTTCCCCCCAAGGATGCGTGCTGAGCCCTCTCCTGTACGCCCTCTACACCTACGACTGCAGCCCGGCCCACGGCAACAACACCATCGTCAAGTTTGCTGACGACACGACAGTGGTCGGTCTGATCTCGGAAGGTGACGAGACAGCCTACAGAGAGGAGGTAGGGAGACTGACAACTTGGTGCAAGGACAACAGACTGCACCTTAACTCTGCTAAAACAAAGGAGATTGTCGTCGACTTCAGGAGGAACAAGACGCTGCCGCCCCCCCTCTGCATCGAAGGCGTGTGTGTGGAGAGGGTCCACACGTTCAAGTTCCTGGGAGTACAGATCTCCGATGACCTTTCTTGGAGTCACAACACCACAGCAGTGGTAAAGAAGGTCCGCCAACGTCTGCACTTCCTGAGAGTCCTCAGGAAATTCAACCTGGACAGGAAGCTGCTGCTGGCCTTCTACCACTCGTCCATCGAGAGCCTGCTGACGTACTGTGTCTCCACCTGGTACAGCGGCTGCACTGAGGCGGACAGAGTGAGGCTCCAGAGGACAGTCAAAACAGCGCAAAGGATTATTGGCTGCCCTCTCCCCTCGCTGTCGGACATCTACACCGCCCGGTGCCTCAGAAGGGCTCTCAACATCGTCAAAGACAATACCCACCCAAACTCACACCTGTTCGACCTGTTGCCCTCTGGCAGGCGCTACAGATGCATCAAATCAAGGACCAATAGACTGAGAAACAGTTTCTTTCCGAGAGCCATCTCCATACTGAACTCTCACACACACACGAGACCACCCTAACCTTGCAAAACAGCATTGTGATGTGTTTCTATATGCCCTATTCAGTACTGAATTCCATTGCACTGTCTTATTTATTTATCTAATTTATATATTGTCTGTATTATTGTTGTATTGCACTGGAGAGGGGAGCCCTCTAATCTCGTTGCACACTTGAGTACAATGACAATAAAGGGATTTCTATTTCTATTCTATTCTTTTTTTAACTTTTCTCGAGGGCCATGGCGAGCCATTTCAAAAAAGCTGCACAACTAACGTATAAAATATTGATAAATTTGCTCTACCTGATGTGTGTGTAAAGTTTCACGAGTTGTCGTTCATATTTAGAACCTCATAATCAGCGTTGTTTTATTGCCGAACAGTGCAATGCCACTCCCACAACTTTTCACGAAAAAGGATGAATTTCGTATTGTGACATCCTCATGGCCGAAACAGTCATCCGAGCATATATGAGGGCGACCTTGTTGAGTTGCACGGAGAAAAACATCCAAGAAAATAACTTGTATTAGCTTTTACCAGTTGGTGGCGCTACTACTACGATGAAAAATAAGTTGGTAGATGTCTTCAGGGCTGAAGTATCCTCAAATGTGTACAACTTCGAGAAGATAGGATCATCTGAGTCATGTTGCCAGAGCTTTTGTTGCCACAAAGTACAATCGGATTTTTCAGCACCGTAATAGCCACGCCTTTTGCCAAAACGTCACAAAATTCGGCACAGAGTAAGATCATTGTCTTGAGTCTTTTCTGACTAATTTTCAGTCGGATTCGTCAAAAGGGCACCGTGCAGTACGTGAAAATTAAAATAAAAACAAATTTTTGATTCCACTTGGCGGCGCTGTGTGTATAACAAAATAATAACATTAAGATGTCTTCAGGTCGGGACGTTTTATTTACAGGTGAAGGTTTGGATTTTTAGGAGCATGTGCAGGGGCGTTATTAAGCATTCATTTATTTGTATTAGGTTCATTTTGTCTTATTATTGATATTTGACTGATTCATTAAAAGCAGACAATTATGTTTTAGGTTAATTTTTTACCTGACATGTTTCGGCGAGTCTTTCGCCTTCTTCAGAGTGTCGCATGATGGTGTCTTGAGACCCGTCTTTATCAGCTGATGTTCCATGAGGGTGTGACTTACCTGTCAAAAAAATGAAAAATCAGAGCAGTAAAAGAACAAGCACAACATGAACATTACAAATCAGCAATCACTGACCACTGCAAAAGGGAAAACCACATCATGGACCGGGAGAAGGGCAGGGTCATCCGCACCGAAGAGAACAAACAACAGCGCTGGATCAGAGAGGCCATTGAGATCTGCAAGCGAGGCATAAAAACCATGAACAGAGACAAGGGAGCCTTCATCCTCTCTACCACCTGGAGCAGCATCTTGGCGGAGTGAACGGACAGCGGGGGGCGTGACTTGCCTTCATTCTTGTGACAGGTAAGTCACGCCCTCATGGAACATCAGCTGATAAAGACGGGCCACAAGACACCATCATGTGACACTCTGAAGAAGGCGAAAGACTTTCGTATTGTGACATCCTCAAGGCCTAAACACTCATCCGATCAAAAATAAGTTGGCAGCCGTCTTCAGGGCCTGAATATCCTCAAATGTGAAAAATTTCGAGAAGATGGATCATCTGAATCATTTTGCAGGAACTTTTGTTGCCACGGAGAATAATCAGACTCTGCGGCACCGTAATAGCCACGCCCTTCGAAGGAAAGTCACAAAAATAGGGATAGAGTAAGATCAATGTCTTGAGTCTTTTCGAGCCAATTTTCAATCGGATTCGTTAAAAGGGCACCGTGCAGGACGTCAAAATGTAAAAAATGATATTGATTGGCGCAAGGTGTATAACAGAATATAAACATATAGATGTCTTCAGGTACCGACTCTTGATGTACATGTGAAGTTTTGGATTTTTAGCAGCATGTGCAAGAGAGTTATTAAGCATTTTGTCCATTGCGGCGAAGGAAATCTTAAGTGAAAACTTCGAAGCCCCGCCCCCGTCATATAGTATTTCGGAAACAAAAAATTTTAGCCCCAGTGTTTGTCCCAGGTCTTAAGATGCTACAGACAGAATTTTAAGGCAATCAGATGAAGCCTTTAGGATCAGGGTGCAAAAGAATGACCCCTGTAAACATGCAAAAAAGGGCAAAAGTCGGACTTTCAAAAATTCATAACTCACTTCCTGTTCATATTAGACGTTAAAATATCAAATTTTTCGCCATGCCCGATGAGACTGCCAAGTTTGGTGAATTTTTGTGCATGTTTCGGGGGTCAAAAATGCAATCGAACAATCGGAAAAATAATAATAATAATAATTTCTACAAAAACAACAGGGACTTCGCAGCGGTCGCTGCTCAGGCCCTAATAATAATAATAATAATAAAAGTATTAATATTTTCTACAAAAACAATAGGGACCTCGCAGCCGTCGCAGCTCGGGCCCTAATAACAATTTCTAGAAAAACAATAGGGACCTCGCAGCGGTCACTGCTCGGGCCCTAATAATAATAATAATAATAATTTCCACAAAAACAATGGGGACCTCGTAGCGGTCGCTGCTCGGGCCCTAATAATAATTTCTACATAAACAATAGGGACCTCGCCGCGGTCGCTGCTCGGGCCCCAATAATAATTTCTACACAAAGTCCATTGTGGTGACCCGCCCCTTTTAAGTAAATTCAAAATGGCCGACTTCCTGTAAAACCTAGCTCATTGCTCCAAGAGACTTTTTTGTAGGTCTTGGTCTTATACATACAGTGAACCCTCGCTACTTCGCGGTTCACCTTTCGCGGGTTCAGTGCTTCGCGGGTATAAAAAATATTCGGGGGCATTGTAGTTTCGCCGAGCGGCACGACGGGCGCTGGAGCGGTTAGACGGCCGGCGTGCGCCGAAGAAGAGCGTGGGCGAAGAGGAGAGTGGACGAAGAAGAGCACGTTCCCCCGGACACGATCGGTGGCGACGTTTCGCGCGGTTCGGACCGTACCAGAGCTCCGGCCGGCGTGCGTGGCAGTTAAGCCGTAGAGGAGCACCTTCCCCGGGCACGGGCGGTGCCAAGCGGCCCCTAAGTTTAACCGAATGGAAGCTCCGGAGGAGGAGGGCATGCTCGCGTCACAGTAAGCCGAAGAGGAGCACCTTCGCCGGGCACGGGCGGTTCCAAGCGGCCCCTAAGTTTAACCGAATGGAAGCTCCGGAGGAGGCGGGCATGCTCGCGTCACAGTAAGCCGAAGAGGAGCACCTTCCCCGGGCACGGGCGGTGCCAAGCGGCCCCTAAGTTTAACCGAATGGAAGCTCCGGGGGAGGAGGGCGGGCGTGTGTCACAGTTAAGCCGAATTGGAACACCTCTTCCGCCCGGGCACGAACGGAGCGCGAAGCTGTCAGTTATGAATGAATAAATGAATAAATAAATAAAGAATGCCACCTTTCATTTCACAGGGCACACCGGACGGCGTACCAGCAGGTAATAGTCGGAGTAATTAAATAAATACAAAAAGAATGGCTGGGGAATAAAAAAATAATACGTTTTAATAATAATTTGTTTTTTTTGTTATAACATGAATTTCACTCTCTCTCTCTCTCTGTATATATATATATATATCTATATATATATCTATATATATATATTATATATATTGTATTTTTTTTTAAGCATTTTTGAAGGTGCGCCGCTACTTCGCGGATTTTCAGTTTCCGCGGGTGGTCTCGGTCCCCATTAACCGCGACAACCGAGGGTTCACTGTACTCCATAAAATTTACAAAAAGCGAGGTGAAACACTCAACCAGGGCTGCTTTTTTGAACATTTCTCGAGGGCCATGGCGAGCCATTTAAAAAAAGCTGCACAACTAACGTATAAAATATTGATAAATTTGCTCTGCCTGATGTGTGTGTCAAGTTTCACGAGTTGTCGTTCATATTTAGAACCTCATAATCAGCGTTGTTTTATTGCCGGACAGTGCAATGCCACTCCCACAACTTTTCACGAAAAAGGATGAATTTCGTATTGTGACATCCTCATGGACGAAACAGTCCTCCGAGCATATATGAGGGCGACCTTGTTGAGTTGCACGGAGAAAAACATCCAAGAAAATAACTTGTATTAGCTTTTACCAGTTGGTGGCGCTACTACTACGATGAAAAATAAGTTGGTAGATGTCTTCAGGGTTGAAGTATCCTCAAATGTGTACAACTTCGAGAAGATAGGATCATCTCAGTCATGTTGCCGGAGCTTTTGTTGCCACAAAGTACAATCGGACTTTTCAGCACCGTAATAGCCACGCCTTTTGCCAAAACGTCACAAAACTCGGCAGAGAGTAAGATCATTGTCTTGAGTCTTTTCTGACTAATTTTCAGTCGGATTCGTCAAAAGGGCACCGTGCAGTACGTGAAAATTAAAATAAAAACAAATTTTTTATTCCACTTGGTGGCGCTGTGTGTATAACAAAATAATAACATTAAGATGTCTTCAGGTCGGGACATTTTATTTACAGGTGAAGGTTTGGATTTTTAGGAGCATGTGCAGGGGAGTTATTAAGCATTCATTTATTTGTATTAGGTTCATTTTGTCTTCTTATTATTGATATTTGACAGATTCATTAAAAGCAGACAATTATGTTTTAGGTAAATTTTTTACCTGACATGTTTCGGCGAGTCTTTCGCCTTCTTCAGAGTGTCGCATGATGGTGTCTTGAGACCCGTCTTTATCAGCTGATGTTCCATGAGGGTGTGAATTACCTGTCAAAAAAATGAAAAATCATAGCAGTAAAAGAACAAGCACAACATGAACATTACAAATCAGCAATCACTGACCACTGCAAAAGGGAAAACCACATCATGGACCGGGAGAAGGGCAGGGTCATCCGCACCGAAGAGAACAAACAACAGCGCTGGATCAGAGAGGCCATTGAGATCTGCAAGCGAGGCATAAAAACCATGAACAGAGACAAGGGAGCCTTCATCCTCTCTACCACCTGGAGCAGCATCTTGGCGGAGTGAACGGACAGCGGGGGGCGTGACTTGCCTTCATTCTTGTGACAGGTAAGTCACGCCCTCATGGAACATCAGCTGATAAAGACGGGTCACAAGACACCATCATGTGACACTCTGAAGAAGGCGAAAGACTTTCGTATTGTGACATCCTCAAGGCCTAAACACTCATCCGAGCAAATATAAGGTAGATTTTGTTAACCTGCCCGGAGAAAAACATCAACGAAAATAATTTGTATTTGTTTTAACCAGTTGGTGGCGCTACCACTGCGATCAAAAATAAGTTGGCAGCCGTCTTCAGGGCCTGAATATCCTCAAACGTGAAAAATTTCGAGAAGATGGATCATCTGAATCATTTTGCAGGAACTTTTGTTGCCACGGAGAATAATCAGACTCTGCGGCACCGCAATAGCCACGCCCTTCGAAGGAAAGTCACAAAAATAGGGATAGAGTAAGATCAATGTCTTGAGTCTTTTCTAGCCAATTTTCAATCGGATTCGTTAAAAGGGCACCGTGCAGTACGTCAAAATGTAAAAAATGATATTGATTGGCGCAAGGTGTATAACAGAATATAAACATATAGATGTCTTCAGGTACCGACTCTTTATGTATATGTGAAGTTTTGGATTTTTAGCAGCATGTGCAGGAGAGTTATTAAGCATTTTGTCCATTGCGGCGAAGGAAATCTTAAGTGAAAACTTTGAAGCCCCGCCCCCGTCATATAGTATTTCGGAAACAAAAGATTTTAGCCCCAGTGTTTGTCCCAGGTCTTAAGATGCTACAGACAGAATTTTAAGGCAATCAGATGAAGCCTTTAGGATCAGGGTGCAAAAGAATGACCCCTGTAAACATGCAAAAAAGGGCAAAAGTCGGACTTTCAAAAATTCATAACTCACTTCCTGTTCATATTAGACGTTAAAATATCAAATTTCTCGCCATGCCCGATGAGACTGCCAAGTTTGGTGAGTTTTTGTGCATGTTTCGGGGGTCAAAAATGCAATCGTACAATCGGAAAAATAATAATAATAATAATTTCTACAAAAACAACAGGGACTTCGCAGCGGTCGCTGCTCAGGCCCTAATAATAATAATAATAATAATAATAAAAGTAATAATATTTTCTACAAAAACAATAGGGACCTCGCAGCCGTCGTAGCTCGGGCCCTAATAACAATTTCTAGAAAAACAATAGGGACCTCGCAGCGGTCACTGCTCGGGCCCTAATAATAATAATAATAATAATAATTTCCACAAAAACAATGGGGACCTCGTAGCGGTCGCTGCTCGGGCCCTAATAATAATTTCTACATAAACAATAGGGACCTCGCCGCGGTCGCTGCTTGGGCCCCAATAAGAATTTCTACACAAAGTCCATTGTGGTGACCCGCCCCCTTTTAATAAATTCAAAATGGCCGACTTCCTGTAAAACCTAGCTCATTGCTCCAAGAGACTTTTTTGTAGGTCTTGGTCTTATACATACAGTGAACCCTCGCTACTTCGCGGTTCACCTTTCGCGGGTTCAGTGCTTCGCGGGTATAAAAAATATTCGGGGGCATTGTAGTTTCGCCGAGCGGCACGACGGGGCGCTGGAGCGGTTAGACGGCCGGCGTGCGCCGAAGAAGAGCGTGGGCGAAGAGAAGAGTGGACGAAGAAGAGCACGTTCCCCCGGACACGATCGGTGGCGACGTTTCGCGCGGTTCGGACCGTACCAGAGCTCCGGCCGGCGTGCGTGGCAGTTAAGCCGTAGAGGAGCACCTTCCCCGGGCACGGGCGGTGCCAAGCGGCCCCTAAGTTTAACCGAATGGAAGCTCCGGAGGAGGAGGGCATGCTCGCGTCACAGTAAGCCGAAGAGGAGCACCTTCCCCGGGCACGGGCGGTTCCAAGCGGCCCCTAAGTTTAACCGAATGGAAGCTCCGGAGGAGGAGGGCATGCTCGCGACACAGTAAGCCGAAGAGGAGCACCTTCCCCGGGCACGGGCGGTGCCAAGCGGCCCCTAAGTTTAACCGAATGGAAGCTCCGGGGGAGGAGGGTGGGCGTGTGTCACAGTTAAGCCGAATTGGAGCACCTCTTCCGCCCGGGCACGAGCGGAGCGCGAAGCTGTCAGTTATGAATGAATAAATGAATAAATAAATAAATAAATAAAGAATGGCACCTTTCATTTCACAGGGCACACCAGACGGCGTACCAGCAGGTAAAAGTCTGAGTAATTAAATAAATACAAAAAGAATGGCTGGGGAATAAAAAAATAATACGTTTTAATAATAATTTGTTTTTTTTGTTATAACATGAATTTCACTCTCTCTCTCCCCGTATATATATATATATATATATATATATATTTATATATATTGTATTTTTTTTTTAAGCATTTTTGAAGGTGCGCCGCTACTTCGCGGATTTTCAGTTTTCGCGGGTGGTCTCGGTCCCCATTAACCGCGATAACCGAGGGTTCACTGTACTCCATAAAATTTACAAAAAGCGAGGTGAAACACTCAACCAGGGCTGCTCTGCATGTTGTGCTGGGCCACCTGGAACAACAGCGGAGCTATGCAAGGATGCTCTTTGTGGACTACAGCTCGGCATTCAACACGATCATCCCAGACATCCTCGTCGCCAAACTGGACACTCTCGGCCTCCCTGCCCTCACACGCATCTGGATTAAGGACTTTCTGACCAACAGACCCCAGACTGTGTTGCTCGGCCCCTACACGTCCTCCACCCTCATGCTGAGCACCGGTTCCCCCCAAGGATGCGTGCTGAGCCCTCTCCTGTACGCCCTCTACACCTACGACTGCAGCCCGGCCCACGGCAACAACACCATCGTCAAGTTTGCTGACGACACGACAGTGGTCGGTCTGATCTCGGAAGGTGACGAGACAGCCTACAGAGAGGAGGTAGGGAGACTGACAACTTGGTGCAAGGACAACAGACTGCACCTTAACTCTGCTAAAACAAAGGAGATTGTCGTCGACTTCAGGAGGAACAAGACGCTGCCGCCCCCCCTCTGCATCGAAGGCGTGTGTGTGGAGAGGGTCCACACGTTCAAGTTCCTGGGAGTACAGATCTCCGATGACCTTTCTTGGAGTCACAACACCACAGCAGTGGTAAAGAAGGTCCGCCAACGTCTGCACTTCCTGAGAGTCCTCAGGAAATTCAACCTGGACAGGAAGCTGCTGCTGGCCTTCTACCACTCGTCCATCGAGAGCCTGCTGACGTACTGTGTCTCCACCTGGTACAGCGGCTGCACTGAGGCGGACAGAGTGAGGCTCCAGAGGACAGTCAAAACAGCGCAAAGGATTATTGGCTGCCCTCTCCCCTCGCTGTCGGACATCTACACCGCCCGGTGCCTCAGAAGGGCTCTCAACATCGTCAAAGACAATACCCACCCAAACTCACACCTGTTCGACCTGTTGCCCTCTGGCAGGCGCTACAGATGCATCAAATCAAGGACCAATAGACTGAGAAACAGTTTCTTTCCGAGAGCCATCTCCATACTGAACTCTCACACACACACACGAGACCACCCTAACCTTGCAAAACAGCATTGTGATGTGTTTCTATATGCCCTATTCAGTACTGAATTCCATTGCACTGTCGTATTTATTTATCTAATTTATATATTGTCTGTATTATTGTTGTATTGCACTGGAGAGGGGAGCCCTCTAATCTCGTTGCACACTTGAGTACAATGACAATAAAGGGATTTCTATTTCTATTCTATTCTTTTTTTAACTTTTCTCGAGGGCCATGGCGAGCCATTTCAAAAAAGCTGCACAACTAACGTATAAAATATTGATAAATTTGCTCTGCCTGATGTGTGTGTAAAGTTTCACGAGTTGTCGTTCATATTTAGAACCTCATAATCAGCGTTGTTTTATTGCCGAACAGTGCAATGCCACTCCCACAACTTTTCACGAAAAAGGATGAATTTCGTATTGTGACATCCTCATGGCCGAAACAGTCATCCGAGCATATATGAGGGCGACCTTGTTGAGTTGCACGGAGAAAAACATCCAAGAAAATAACTTGTATTAGCTTTTACCAGTTGGTGGCGCTACTACTACGATGAAAAATAAGTTGGTAGATGTCTTCAGGGCTGAAGTATCCTCAAATGTGTACAACTTCGAGAAGATAGGATCATCTGAGTCATGTTGCCGGAGCTTTTGTTGCCACAAAGTACAATCGGATTTTTCAGCACCGTAATAGCCACGCCTTTTGCCAAAACGTCACAAAATTCGGCACAGAGTAAGATCATTGTCTTGAGTCTTTTCTGACTAATTTTCAGTCGGATTCGTCAAAAGGGCACCGTGCAGTACGTGAAAATTAAAATAAAAACAAATTTTTGATTCCACTTGGCGGCGCTGTGTGTATAACAAAATAATAACATTAAGATGTCTTCAGGTCGGGACGTTTTATTTACAGGTGAAGGTTTGGATTTTTAGGAGCATGTGCAGGGGCGTTATTAAGCATTCATTTATTTGTATTAGGTTCATTTTGTCTTCTTATTATTGATATTTGACTGATTCATTAAAAGCAGACAATTATGTTTTAGGTTAATTTTTTACCTGACATGTTTCGGCGAGTCTTTCGCCTTCTTCAGAGTGTCGCATGATGGTGTCTTGAGACCCGTCTTTATCAGCTGATGTTCCATGAGGGTGTGACTTACCTGTCAAAAAAATGAAAAATCAGAGCAGTAAAAGAACAAGCACAACATGAACATTACAAATCAGCAATCACTGACCACTGCAAAAGGGAAAACCACATCATGGACCGGGAGAAGGGCAGGGTCATCCGCACCGAAGAGAACAAACAACAGCGCTGGATCAGAGAGGCCATTGAGATCTGCAAGCGAGGCATAAAAACCATGAACAGAGACAAGGGAGCCTTCATCCTCTCTACCACCTGGAGCAGCATCTTGGCGGAGTGAACGGACAGCGGGGGGCGTGACTTGCCTTCATTCTTGTGACAGGTAAGTCACGCCCTCATGGAACATCAGCTGATAAAGACGGGCCACAAGACACCATCATGTGACACTCTGAAGAAGGCGAAAGACTTTCGTATTGTGACATCCTCAAGGCCTAAACACTCATCCGATCAAAAATAAGTTGGCAGCCGTCTTCAGGGCCTGAATATCCTCAAATGTGAAAAATTTCGAGAAGATGGATCATCTGAATCATTTTGCAGGAACTTTTGTTGCCACGGAGAATAATCAGACTCTGCGGCACCGTAATAGCCACGCCCTTCGAAGGAAAGTCACAAAAATAGGGATAGAGTAAGATCAATGTCTTGAGTCTTTTCTAGCCAATTTTCAATCGGATTCGTTAAAAGGGCACCGTGCAGGACGTCAAAATGTAAAAAATGATATTGATTGGCGCAAGGTGTATAACAGAATATAAACATATAGATGTCTTCAGGTACCGACTCTTGATGTACATGTGAAGTTTTGGATTTTTAGCAGCATGTGCAAGAGAGTTATTAAGCATTTTGTCCATTGCGGCGAAGGAAATCTTAAGTGAAAACTTCGAAGCCCCGCCCCCGTCATATAGTATTTCGGAAACAAAAAATTTTAGCCCCAGTGTTTGTCCCAGGTCTTAAGATGCTACAGACAGAATTTTAAGGCAGTCAGATGAAGCCTTTAGGATCAGGGTGCAAAAGAATGACCCCTGTAAACATGCAAAAAAGGGCAAAAGTCGGACTTTCAAAAATTCATAACTCACTTCCTGTTCATATTAGACGTTAAAATATCAAATTTTTCGCCATGCCCGATGAGACTGCCAAGTTTGGTGAATTTTTGTGCATGTTTCGGGGGTCAAAAATGCAATCGAACAATCGGAAAAAAAATAATAATAATAATTTCTACAAAAACAACAGGGACTTCGCAGCGGTCGCTGCTCAGGCCCTAATAATAATAATAATAATAAAAGTATTAATATTTTCTACAAAAACAATAGGGACCTCGCAGCCGTCGCAGCTCGGGCCCTAATAACAATTTCTAGAAAAACAATAGGGACCTCGCAGCGGTCACTGCTCGGGCCCTAATAATAATAATAATAATAATTTCCACAAAAACAATGGGGACCTCGTAGCGGTCGCTGCTCGGGCCCTAATAATAATTTCTACATAAACAATAGGGACCTCGCCGCGGTCGCTGCTCGGGCCCCAATAATAATTTCTACACAAAGTCCATTGTGGTGACCCGCCCCTTTTAAGTAAATTCAAAATGGCCGACTTCCTGTAAAACCTAGCTCATTGCTCCAAGAGACTTTTTTGTAGGTCTTGGTCTTATACATACAGTGAACCCTCGCTACTTCGCGGTTCACCTTTCGCGGGTTCAGTGCTTCGCGGGTATAAAAAATATTCGGGGGCATTGTAGTTTCGCCGAGCGGCACGACGGGCGCTGGAGCGGTTAGACGGCCGGCGTGCGCCGAAGAAGAGCGTGGGCGAAGAGGAGAGTGGACGAAGAAGAGCACGTTCCCCCGGACACGATCGGTGGCGACGTTTCGCGCGGTTCGGACCGTACCAGAGCTCCGGCCGGCGTGCGTGGCAGTTAAGCCGTAGAGGAGCACCTTCCCCGGGCACGGGCGGTGCCAAGCGGCCCCTAAGTTTAACCGAATGGAAGCTCCGGAGGAGGAGGGCATGCTCGCGTCACAGTAAGCCGAAGAGGAGCACCTTCGCCGGGCACGGGCGGTTCCAAGCGGCCCCTAAGTTTAACCGAATGGAAGCTCCGGAGGAGGCGGGCATGCTCGCGTCACAGTAAGCCGAAGAGGAGCACCTTCCCCGGGCACGGGCGGTGCCAAGCGGCCCCTAAGTTTAACCGAATGGAAGCTCCGGGGGAGGAGGGCGGGCGTGTGTCACAGTTAAGCCGAATTGGAACACCTCTTCCGCCCGGGCACGAACGGAGCGCGAAGCTGTCAGTTATGAATGAATAAATGAATAAATAAATAAATAAATAAAGAATGCCACCTTTCATTTCACAGGGCACACCGGACGGCGTACCAGCAGGTAATAGTCGGAGTAATTAAATAAATACAAAAAGAATGGCTGGGGAATAAAAAAATAATACGTTTTAATAATAATTTGTTTTTTTTGTTATAACATGAATTTCACTCTCTCTCTCTCTCTGTATATATATATATATATCAATATATATCTATATATATATCTATATATATATATATTTATTATATATATTGTATTTTTTTTTAAGCATTTTTGAAGGTGCGCCGCTACTTCGCGGATTTTCAGTTTCCGCGGGTGGTCTCGGTCCCCATTAACCGCGACAACCGAGGGTTCACTGTACTCCATAAAATTTACAAAAAGCGAGGTGAAACACTCAACCAGGGCTGCTTTTTTGAACATTTCTCGAGGGCCATGGCGAGCCATTTAAAAAAAGCTGCACAACTAACGTATAAAATATTGATAAATTTGCTCTGCCTGATGTGTGTGTCAAGTTTCACGAGTTGTCGTTCATATTTAGAACCTCATAATCAGCGTTGTTTTATTGCCGGACAGTGCAATGCCACTCCCACAACTTTTCACGAAAAAGGATGAATTTCGTATTGTGACATCCTCATGGACGAAACAGTCCTCCGAGCATATATGAGGGCGACCTTGTTGAGTTGCACGGAGAAAAACATCCAAGAAAATAACTTGTATTAGCTTTTACCAGTTGGTGGCGCTACTACTACGATGAAAAATAAGTTGGTAGATGTCTTCAGGGTTGAAGTATCCTCAAATGTGTACAACTTCGAGAAGATAGGATCATCTCAGTCACGTTGCCGGAGCTTTTGTTGCCACAAAGTACAATCGGACTTTTCAGCACCGTAATAGCCACGCCTTTTGCCAAAACGTCACAAAACTCGGCAGAGAGTAAGATCATTGTCTTGAGTCTTTTCTGACTAATTTTCAGTCGGATTCGTCAAAAGGGCACCGTGCAGTACGTGAAAATTAAAATAAAAACAAATTTTTTATTCCACTTGGCGGCGCTGTGTGTATAACAAAATAATAACATTAAGATGTCTTCAGGTCGGGACATTTTATTTACAGGTGAAGGTTTGGATTTTTAGGAGCATGTGCAGGGGAGTTATTAAGCATTCATTTATTTGTATTAGGTTCATTTTGTCTTCTTATTATTGATATTTGACAGATTCATTAAAAGCAGACAATTATGTTTTAGGTAAATTTTTTACCTGACATGTTTCGGCGAGTCTTTCGCCTTCTTCAGAGTGTCGCATGATGGTGTCTTGAGACCCGTCTTTATCAGCTGATGTTCCATGAGGGTGTGAATTACCTGTCAAAAAAATGAAAAATCATAGCAGTAAAAGAACAAGCACAACATGAACATTACAAATCAGCAATCACTGACCACTGCAAAAGGGAAAACCACATCATGGACCGGGAGAAGGGCAGGGTCATCCGCACCGAAGAGAACAAACAACAGCGCTGGATCAGAGAGGCCATTGAGATCTGCAAGCGAGGCATAAAAACCATGAACAGAGACAAGGGAGCCTTCATCCTCTCTACCACCTGGAGCAGCATCTTGGCGGAGTGAACGGACAGCGGGGGGCGTGACTTGCCTTCATTCTTGTGACAGGTAAGTCACGCCCTCATGGAACATCAGCTGATAAAGACGGGCCACAAGACACCATCATGTGACACTCTGAAGAAGGCGAAAGACTTTTGTATTGTGACATCCTCAAGGCCGAAACACTCATCCGATCAAAAATAAGTTGGCAGCCGTCTTCAGGGCCTGAATATCCTCAAATGTGAAAAATTTCGAGAAGATGGATCATCTGAATCATTTTGCAGGAACTTTTGTTGCCACGGAGAATAATCAGACTCTGCGGCACCGTAATAGCCACGCCCTTCGAAGGAAAGTCACAAAAATAGGGATAGAGTAAGATCAATGTCTTGAGTCTTTTCTAGCCAATTTTCAATCGGATTCGTTAAAAGGGCACCGTGCAGGACGTCAAAATGTAAAAAATGATATTGATTGGCGCAAGGTGTATAACAGAATATAAACATATAGATGTCTTCAGGTACCGACTCTTGATGTACATGTGAAGTTTTGGATTTTTAGCAGCATGTGCAAGAGAGTTATTAAGCATTTTGTCCATTGCGGCGAAGGAAATCTTAAGTGAAAACTTCGAAGCCCCGCCCCCGTCATATAGTATTTCGGAAACAAAAAATTTTAGCCCCAGTGTTTGTCCCAGGTCTTAAGATGCTACAGACAGAATTTTAAGGCAATCAGATGAAGCCTTTAGGATCAGGGTGCAAAAGAATGACCCCTGTAAACATGCAAAAAAGGGCAAAAGTCGGACTTTCAAAAATTCATAACTCACTTCCTGTTCATATTAGACGTTAAAATATCAAATTTTTCGCCATGCCCGATGAGACTGCCAAGTTTGGTGAATTTTTGTGCATGTTTCGGGGGTCAAAAATGCAATCGAACAATCGGAAAAATAATAATAATAATAATTTCTACAAAAACAACAGGGACTTTGCAGCGGTCGCTGCTCAGGCCCTAATAATAATAATAATAATAAAAGTATTAATATTTTCTACAAAAACAATAGGGACCTCGCAGCCGTCGCAGCTCGGGCCCTAATAACAATTTCTAGAAAAACAATAGGGACCTCGCAGCGGTCACTGCTCGGGCCCTAATAATAATAATAATAATAATTTCCACAAAAACAATGGGGACCTCGTAGCGGTCGCTGCTCGGGCCCTAATAATAATTTCTACATAAACAATAGGGACCTCGCCGCGGTCGCTGCTCGGGCCCCAATAATAATTTCTACACAAAGTCCATTGTGGTGACCCGCCCCTTTTAAGTAAATTCAAAATGGCCGACTTCCTGTAAAACCTAGCTCATTGCTCCAAGAGACTTTTTTGTAGGTCTTGGTCTTATACATACAGTGAACCCTCGCTACTTCGCGGTTCACCTTTCGCGGGTTCAGTGCTTCGCGGGTATAAAAAATATTCGGGGGCATTGTAGTTTCGCCGAGCGGCACGACGGGCGCTGGAGCGGTTAGACGGCCGGCGTGCGCCGAAGAAGAGCGTGGGCGAAGAGGAGAGTGGACGAAGAAGAGCACGTTCCCCCGGACACGATCGGTGGCGACGTTTCGCGCGGTTCGGACCGTACCAGAGCTCCGGCCGGCGTGCGTGGCAGTTAAGCCGTAGAGGAGCACCTTCCCCGGGCACGGGCGGTGCCAAGCGGCCCCTAAGTTTAACCGAATGGAAGCTCCGGAGGAGGAGGGCATGCTCGCGTCACAGTAAGCCGAAGAGGAGCACCTTCCCCGGGCACGGGCGGTTCCAAGCGGCCCCTAAGTTTAACCAAATGGAAGCTCCGGAGGAGGAGGGCATGCTCGCGTTACAGTAAGCCGAAGAGGAGCACCTTCGCCGGGCACGGGCGGTTCCAAGCGGCCCCTAAGTTTAACCGAATGGAAGCTCCGGAGGAGGCGGGCATGCTCGCGTCACAGTAAGCCGAAGAGGAGCACCTTCCCCGGGCACGGGCGGTGCCAAGCGGCCCCTAAGTTTAACCGAATGGAAGCTCCGGGGGAGGAGGGTGGGCGTGTGTCACAGTTAAGCCGAATTGGAGCACCTCTTCCGCCCGGGCACGAGCGGAGCGCGAAGCTGTCAGTTATGAATGAATAAATGAATAAATAAATAAATAAATAAAGAATGGCACATTTCATTTCACAGGGCACACCAGACGGCGTACCAGCAGGTAAAAGTCTGAGTAATTAAATAAATACAAAAAGAATGGCTGGGGAATAAAAAAATAATACGTTTTAATAATAATTTGTTTTTTTTGTTATAACATGAATTTCACTCTCTCTCTCCCCGTATATATATATATATATATATATATATATATATATATATTTATATATTTATTATATATATTGTATTTTTTTTTTAAGCATTTTTGAAGGTGCGCCGCTACTTCGCGGATTTTCAGTTTTCGCGGGTGGTCTCGGTCCCCATTAACCGCGATAACCGAGGGTTCACTGTACTCCATAAAATTTACAAAAAGCGAGGTGAAACACTCAACCAGGGCTGCTCTGCATGTTGTGCTGGGCCACCTGGAACAACAGCGGAGCTATGCAAGGATGCTCTTTGTGGACTACAGCTCGGCATTCAACACGATCATCCCAGACATCCTCGTCGCCAAACTGGACACTCTCGGCCTCCCTGCCCTCACACGCATCTGGATTAAGGACTTTCTGACCAACAGACCCCAGACTGTGTTGCTCGGCCCCTACACGTCCTCCACCCTCATGCTGAGCACCGGTTCCCCCCAAGGATGCGTGCTGAGCCCTCTCCTGTACGCCCTCTACACCTACGACTGCAGCCCGGCCCACGGCAACAACACCATCGTCAAGTTTGCTGACGACACGACAGTGGTCGGTCTGATCTCGGAAGGTGACGAAACAGCCTATAGAGAGGAGGTAGGGAGACTGACAACTTGGTGCAAGGACAACAGACTGCACCTTAACTCTGCTAAAACAAAGGAGATTGTCGTCGACTTCAGGAGGAACAAGACGCTGCCGCCCCCCCTCTGCATCGAAGGCGTGTGTGTGGAGAGGGTCCACACGTTCAAGTTCCTGGGAGTACAGATCTCCGATGACCTTTCTTGGAGTCACAACACCACAGCAGTGGTAAAGAAGGTCCGCCAACGTCTGCACTTCCTGAGAGTCCTCAGGAAATTCAACCTGGACAGGAAGCTGCTGCTGGCCTTCTACCACTCGTCCATCGAGAGCCTGCTGACGTACTGTGTCTCCACCTGGTACAGCGGCTGCACTGAGGCGGACAGAGTGAGGCTCCAGAGGACAGTCAAAACAGCGCAAAGGATTATTGGCTGCCCTCTCCCCTCGCTGTCGGACATCTACACCGCCCGGTGCCTCAGAAGGGCTCTCAACATCGTCAAAGACAATACCCACCCAAACTCACACCTGTTCGACCTGTTGCCCTCTGGCAGGCGCTACAGATGCATCAAATCAAGGACCAATAGACTGAGAAACAGTTTCTTTCCGAGAGCCATCTCCATACTGAACTCTCACACACACACGAGACCACCCTAACCTTGCAAAACAGCATTGTGATGTGTTTCTATATGCCCTATTCAGTACTGAATTCCATTGCACTGTCGTATTTATTTATCTAATTTATATATTGTCTGTATTATTGTTGTATTGCACTGGAGAGGGGAGCCCTCTAATCTCGTTGCACACTTGAGTACAATGACAATAAAGGGATTTCTATTTCTATTCTATTCTTTTTTTAACTTTTCTCGAGGGCCATGGCGAGCCATTTCAAAAAAGCTGCACAACTAACGTATAAAATATTGATAAATTTGCTCTGCCTGATGTGTGTGTAAAGTTTCACGAGTTGTCGTTCATATTTAGAACCTCATAATCAGCGTTGTTTTATTGCCGAACAGTGCAATGCCACTCCCACAACTTTTCACGAAAAAGGATGAATTTCGTATTGTGACATCCTCATGGCCGAAACAGTCATCCGAGCATATATGAGGGCGACCTTGTTGAGTTGCACGGAGAAAAACATCCAAGAAAATAACTTGTATTAGCTTTTACCAGTTGGTGGCGCTACTACTACGATGAAAAATAAGTTGGTAGATGTCTTCAGGGCTGAAGTATCCTCAAATGTGTACAACTTCGAGAAGATAGGATCATCTGAGTCATGTTGCCGGAGCTTTTGTTGCCACAAAGTACAATCGGATTTTTCAGCACCGTAATAGCCACGCCTTTTGCCAAAACGTCACAAAATTCGGCACAGAGTAAGATCATTGTCTTGAGTCTTTTCTGACTAATTTTCAGTCGGATTCGTCAAAAGGGCACCGTGCAGTACGTGAAAATTAAAATAAAAACACATTTTTGATTCCACTTGGCGGCGCTGTGTGTATAACAAAATAATAACATTAAGATGTCTTCAGGTCGGGACGTTTTATTTACAGGTGAAGGTTTGGATTTTTAGGAGCATGTGCAGGGGCGTTATTAAGCATTCATTTATTTGTATTAGGTTCATTTTGTCTTCTTATTATTGATATTTGACTGATTCATTAAAAGCAGACAATTATGTTTTAGGTTAATTTTTTACCTGACATGTTTCGGCGAGTCTTTCGCCTTCTTCAGAGTGTCGCATGATGGTGTCTTGAGACCCGTCTTTATCAGCTGATGTTCCATGAGGGTGTGACTTACCTGTCAAAAAAATGAAAAATCAGAGCAGTAAAAGAACAAGCACAACATGAACATTACAAATCAGCAATCACTGACCACTGCAAAAGGGAAAACCACATCATGGACCGGGAGAAGGGCAGGGTCATCCGCACCGAAGAGAACAAACAACAGCGCTGGATCAGAGAGGCCATTGAGATCTGCAAGCGAGGCATAAAAACCATGAACAGAGACAAGGGAGCCTTCATCCTCTCTACCACCTGGAGCAGCATCTTGGCGGAGTGAACGGACAGCGGGGGGCGTGACTTGCCTTCATTCTTGTGACAGGTAAGTCACGCCCTCATGGAACATCAGCTGATAAAGACGGGCCACAAGACACCATCATGTGACACTCTGAAGAAGGCGAAAGACTTTCGTATTGTGACATCCTCAAGGCCTAAACACTCATCCGATCAAAAATAAGTTGGCAGCCGTCTTCAGGGCCTGAATATCCTCAAATGTGAAAAATTTCGAGAAGATGGATCATCTGAATCATTTTGCAGGAACTTTTGTTGCCACGGAGAATAATCAGACTCTGCGGCACCGTAATAGCCACGCCCTTCGAAGGAAAGTCACAAAAATAGGGATAGAGTAAGATCAATGTCTTGAGTCTTTTCTAGCCAATTTTCAATCGGATTCGTTAAAAGGGCACCGTGCAGGACGTCAAAATGTAAAAAATGATATTGATTGGCGCAAGGTGTATAACAGAATATAAACATATAGATGTCTTCAGGTACCGACTCTTGATGTACATGTGAAGTTTTGGATTTTTAGCAGCATGTGCAAGAGAGTTATTAAGCATTTTGTCCATTGCGGCGAAGGAAATCTTAAGTGAAAACTTCGAAGCCCCGCCCCCGTCATATAGTATTTCGGAAACAAAAAATTTTAGCCCCAGTGTTTGTCCCAGGTCTTAAGATGCTACAGACAGAATTTTAAGGCAATCAGATGAAGCCTTTAGGATCAGGGTGCAAAAGAATGACCCCTGTAAACATGCAAAAAAGGGCAAAAGTCGGACTTTCAAAAATTCATAACTCACTTCCTGTTCATATTAGACGTTAAAATATCAAATTTTTCGCCATGCCCGATGAGACTGCCAAGTTTGGTGAATTTTTGTGCATGTTTCGGGGGTCAAAAATGCAATCGAACAATCGGAAAAATAATAATAATAATAATTTCTACAAAAACAACAGGGACTTCGCAGCGGTCGCTGCTCAGGCCCTAATAATAATAATAATAATAAAAGTATTAATATTTTCTACAAAAACAATAGGGACCTCGCAGCCGTCGCAGCTCGGGCCCGAATAACAATTTCTAGAAAAACAATAGGGACCTCGCAGCGGTCACTGCTCGGGCCCGAATAATAATAATAATAATAATTTCCACAAAAACAATGGGGACCTCGTAGCGGTCGCTGCTCGGGCCCTAATAATAATTTCTACATAAACAATAGGGACCTCGCCGCGGTCGCTGCTCGGGCCCCAATAATAATTTCTACACAAAGTCCATTGTGGTGACCCGCCCCTTTTAAGTAAATTCAAAATGGCCGACTTCCTGTAAAACCTAGCTCATTGCTCCAAGAGACTTTTTTGTAGGTCTTGGTCTTATACATACAGTGAACCCTCGCTACTTCGCGGTTCACCTTTCGCGGGTTCAGTGCTTCGCGGGTATAAAAAATATTCGGGGGCATTGTAGTTTCGCCGAGCGCTGGAGCGGTTAGACGGCCGGCGTGCGCCGAAGAAGAGCGTGGGCGAAGAGGAGAGTGGACGAAGAAGAGCACGTTCCCCCGGACACGATCGGTGGCGACGTTTCGCGCGGTTCGGACCGTACCAGAGCTCCGGCCGGCGTGCGTGGCAGTTAAGCCGTAGAGGAGCACCTTCCCCGGGCACGGGCGGTGCCAAGCGGCCCCTAAGTTTAACCGAATGGAAGCTCCGGAGGAGGAGGGCATGCTCGCGTCACAGTAAGCCGAAGAGGAGCACCTTCCCCGGGCACGGGCGGTTCCAAGCGGCCCCTAAGTTTAACCAAATGGAAGCTCCGGAGGAGGAGGGCATGCTCGCGTTACAGTAAGCCGAAGAGGAGCACCTTCGCCGGGCACGGGCGGTTCCAAGCGGCCCCTAAGTTTAACCGAATGGAAGCTCCGGAGGAGGCGGGCATGCTCGCGTCACAGTAAGCCGAAGAGGAGCACCTTCCCCGGGCACGGGCGGTGCCAAGCGGCCCCTAAGTTTAACCGAATGGAAGCTCCGGGGGAGGAGGGTGGGCGTGTGTCACAGTTAAGCCGAATTGGAGCACCTCTTCCGCCCGGGCACGAGCGGAGCGCGAAGCTGTCAGTTATGAATGAATAAATGAATAAATAAATAAATAAAGAATGGCACATTTCATTTCACAGGGCACACCAGACGGCGTACCAGCAGGTAAAAGTCTGAGTAATTAAATAAATACAAAAAGAATGGCTGGGGAATAAAAAAATAATACGTTTTAATAATAATTTGTTTTTTTTGTTATAACATGAATTTCACTCTCTCTCTCCCCGTATATATATATATATATATATATATATATATATATATATATATTTATTATATATATTGTATTTTTTTTTTAAGCATTTTTGAAGGTGCGCCGCTACTTCGCGGATTTTCAGTTTTCGCGGGTGGTCTCGGTCCCCATTAACCGCGATAACCGAGGGTTCACTGTACTCCATAAAATTTACAAAAAGCGAGGTGAAACACTCAACCAGGGCTGCTCTGCATGTTGTGCTGGGCCACCTGGAACAACAGCGGAGCTATGCAAGGATGCTCTTTGTGGACTACAGCTCGGCATTCAACACGATCATCCCAGACATCCTCGTCGCCAAACTGGACACTCTCGGCCTCCCTGCCCTCACACGCATCTGGATTAAGGACTTTCTGACCAACAGACCCCAGACTGTGTTGCTCGGCCCCTACACGTCCTCCACCCTCATGCTGAGCACCGGTTCCCCCCAAGGATGCGTGCTGAGCCCTCTCCTGTACGCCCTCTACACCTACGACTGCAGCCCGGCCCACGGCAACAACACCATCGTCAAGTTTGCTGACGACACGACAGTGGTCGGTCTGATCTCGGAAGGTGACGAGACAGCCTACAGAGAGGAGGTAGGGAGACTGACAACTTGGTGCAAGGACAACAGACTGCACCTTAACTCTGCTAAAACAAAGGAGATTGTCGTCGACTTCAGGAGGAACAAGACGCTGCCGCCCCCCCTCTGCATCGAAGGCGTGTGTGTGGAGAGGGTCCACACGTTCAAGTTCCTGGGAGTACAGATCTCTGATGACCTTTCTTGGAGTCACAACACCACAGCAGTGGTAAAGAAGGTCCGCCAACGTCTGCACTTCCTGAGAGTCCTCAGGAAATTCAACCTGGACAGGAAGCTGCTGCTGGCCTTCTACCACTCGTCCATCGAGAGCCTGCTGACGTACTGTGTCTCCACCTGGTACAGCGGCTGCACTGAGGCGGACAGAGTGAGGCTCCAGAGGACAGTCAAAACAGCGCAAAGGATTATTGGCTGCCCTCTCCCCTCGCTGTCGGACATCTACACCGCCCGGTGCCTCAGAAGGGCTCTCAACATCGTCAAAGACAATACCCACCCAAACTCACACCTGTTCGACCTGTTGCCCTCTGGCAGGCGCTACAGATGCATCAAATCAAGGACCAATAGACTGAGAAACAGTTTCTTCCGAGAGCCATCTCCATACTGAACTCTCACACACACACGAGACCACCCTAACCTTGCAAAACAGCATTGTGATGTGTTTCTATATGCCCTATTCAGTACTGAATTCCATTGCACTGTCTTATTTATTTATCTAATTTATATATTGTCTGTATTATTGTTGTATTGCACTGGAGAGGGGAGCCCTCTAATCTCGTTGCACACTTGAGTACAATGACAATAAAGGGATTTCTATTTCTATTCTATTCTTTTTTTAACTTTTCTCGAGGGCCATGGCGAGCCATTTCAAAAAAGCTGCACAACTAACGTATAAAATATTGATAAATTTGCTCTGCCTGATGTGTGTGTAAAGTTTCACGAGTTGTCGTTCATATTTAGAACCTCATAATCAGCGTTGTTTTATTGCCGAACAGTGCAATGCCACTCCCACAACTTTTCACGAAAAAGGATGAATTTCGTATTGTGACATCCTCATGGCCGAAACAGTCATCCGAGCATATATGAGGGCGACCTTGTTGAGTTGCACGGAGAAAAACATCCAAGAAAATAACTTGTATTAGATTTTACCAGTTGGTGGTGCTACTACTACGATGAAAAATAAGTTGGTAGATGTCTTCAGGGCTGAAGTATCCTCAAATGTGTACAACTTTGAGAAGATAGGATCATCTGAGTCATGTTGCCGGAGCTTTTGTTGCCACAAAGTACAATCGGATTTTTCAGCACCGTAATAGCCACGCCTTTTGCCAAAACGTCACAAAATTCGGCACAGAGTAAGATCATTGTCTTGAGTCTTTTCTGACTAATTTTCAGTCGGATTCGTCAAAAGGGCACCGTGCAGTACGTGAAAATTAAAATAAAAACAAATTTTTTATTCCACTTGGCGGCGCTGTGTGTATAACAAAATAATAACATTAAGATGTCTTCAGGTCGGGACATTTTATTTACAGGTGAAGGTTTGGATTTTTAGGAGCATGTGCAGGGGAGTTATTAAGCATTCATTTATTTGTATTAGGTTCATTTTGCCTTCTTATTATTGATATTTGACAGATTCATTAAAAGCAGACAATTATGTTTTAGGTAAATTTTTTACCTGACATGTTTCGGCGAGTCTTTCGCCTTCTTCAGAGTGTCGCATGATGGTGTCTTGAGACCCGTCTTTATCAGCTGATGTTCCATGAGGGTGTGAATTACCTGTCAAAAAAATGAAAAATCATAGCAGTAAAAGAACAAGCACAACATGAACATTACAAATCAGCAATCACTGACCACTGCAAAAGGGAAAACCACATCATGGACCGGGAGAAGGGCAGGGTCATCCGCACCGAAGAGAACAAACAACAGCGCTGGATCAGAGAGGCCATTGAGATCTGCAAGCGAGGCATAAAAACCATGAACAGAGACAAGGGAGCCTTCATCCTCTCTACCACCTGGAGCAGCATCTTGGCGGAGTGAACGGACAGCGGGGGGCGTGACTTGCCTTCATTCTTGTGACAGGTAAGTCACGCCCTCATGGAACATCAGCTGATAAAGACGGGTCACAAGACACCATCATGTGACACTCTGAAGAAGGCGAAAGACTTTCGTATTGTGACATCCTCAAGGCCTAAACACTCATCCGAGCAAATATAAGGTAGATTTTGTTAACCTGCCCGGAGAAAAACATCAACGAAAATAATTTGTATTTGTTTTAACCAGTT
>NW_028283672.1:300000-412500 GCF_059441095.1 Idiotropiscis lumnitzeri | reverse complement strand
TGGTGGGTCCTCGTGCGTCGCCGAGACTGAGGCGTGACGCGGCGGCGGACCGTCGTCCATCGCGGGCACCGGAACCGGGAGCGGCGGCTGGTCGTCGACCCCTGCCGAGACAAGAATGTGGAGCGGCGGTGGGTCGCCGTCCACCGCCGAGGCAGAAACCAGGAGCGGCCGTGGGTCGTCGAGCGTTGTGCCGGAGCCAAGGCGAGCAGTGGCGACGGGTCGTCGGATGCTGCCGAGGCCAGAGCGGGGTGCGATGGTGGGTCGTCGTGCGTCGCCGAGGCTGAGGCGTGACTCGGCGGCGGACCGTCGTCCATCGCAGGCACCGGGACCGGGAGCGGCGGCGCTTCATCAGGCGCCGCTGGGACCGATACGGCAGGCGACTGCTCGTCGTCCACCACGGGTGCAGGGACCGGGAGTGACGGCTGCGGGCCGTGTTCTGCCAAAACGTGAGCTTGGAGCGGAGGCAAGGCGTGCCCCACCGGAACATGGGCTTGGGACGGACGCACAACGTGCTCCGCCGGAACGTGAGCTTGGGACGGACGCGCAGCGTGCTCCTCCTGAACGTGAACCTGGGTCGGAAGCAGGGTGTGCTTCCCCTGAACGTGGACTTGGGACGGACGCACAACGTGCTCCGCCTGAACGTGAGCTTGGGACGGACGCACAGCGTGCTCCGCCTGAACGTGAGCTTGGGACGGACGCACAGCGTGCTCCGCCTGAACGTGAACTAGGGACGGACGCCGGACGGGCTCCGCGTGAACGTGAACTTGGTTCGGGGGCAGGATGTGCTCCGCCTGAACGTGAACTTGGTTCGGGCGCACAGCGTGCTCCGCTGGATCGGGAGCTGGGATCGCCATTGGGGCCCCGGGACGGGGCTCGGCCGCTGACGGGGAGCCGGGACACGGCTCAGCAGCTGGCGGGGAGCCGGGACTGGGCTCAGCAGCTGGCGGGGAGCCGGGACTGGGCTCAGCAGCTGGCGGGGAGCCGGGACTGGGCTCAGCAGCTGGCGGGGAGCCGGGACTGGGCTCAGCAGCTGGCGGGGAGCCGGGACTGGGCTCAGCAGCTGGCGGGGAGCCGGGACTGGGCTCAGCAGCTGGCGGGGAGCCGGGACAGGGCTCAGCAGCTGGCGGGGAGCCGGGACAGGGCTCAGCAGCTGGCGGGGAGCCGGGACAGGGCTCAGCAGCTGGCGGGGAGCCGGGACTGGGCTCAGCAGCTGGCGGGGAGCCGGGACAGGGCTCAGCAGCTGGCGGGGAGCCGGAACGGGGCTCGGCCGCCTTCGAGGAGTCGGCACGGGACTCTGGAGGCTGCGGCTCGCATGGAGGCGGCGGGGTCCGTGCAGCGGGAGCTGCATTGGTCACTGCTGCAGGCGTGGAGGCGACAGCGGGCCGGGCGCAGCAGTCGATCCGGGCACAGCCGAACCGGGGGCCCTGATCCCTGTCAGCCTGCCGCCATAGGGAATCAGGAAAACGGGAGACCTGAGGGACCGTGACTGCGGGGGCTGGTGAACGCGAGCTAGGAGACGCCAGGGGAGCGTGATCCGGTGCTGAAACTGATGGTGAACGATGTGCGCGACGTGACCGTGACTTCCGGGATTTGGGACGTGAAGCGCGCGAGGGGGAGTGGGAGGTGGTCGCGAAAAACTCAAATGGCTCGGGGGGAGGAAGGTGACGGCTCAAAAATAACTCCGCGTTGCGCTGAGCGACTAAGAGAGTGGCAATATATTCAAAATCATAGTCGTGATCTGGATCGGAAAAAATGTGAGGGGCAAGGTGCTCAAAATCAAACTCGTGACCGGACTTACTCGAACCGTGAGGGGGTGAAAGGGCTTGGTGCTCAAAATCGTCCTCGTAATCCGAATCTATGATCAGGTGAGGGGGTATGACAGGCTGGTAATCGGTGCTGTAATCGGGGGGCAAAAGGGGAGAAACAGACGTCGAGCGGAAAATGGAACCTACTTGAAGGACACGGGGTTGGTCGGCAGGCTGAGGGGGGTTGTCCGTCCGGCGGCGTCATGGACAACAACATGAACATTACAAATCAGCAATCACTGACCACTGCAAAAGGGAAAACCACATCATGGACCGGGAGAAGGGCAGGGTCATCCGCACCGAAGAGAACAAACAACAGCGCTGGATCAGAGAGGCCATTGAGATCTGCAAGCGAGGCATAAAAACCATGAACAGAGACAAGGGAGCCTTCATCCTCTCTACCACCTAGAGCAGCATCTTGGCGGAGTGAACGGACAGCGGGGGGCGTGACTTGCCTTCATTCTTGTGACAGGTAAGTCACGCCCTCATGGAACATCAGCTGATAAAGACGGGTCACAAGACACCATCATGTGACACTCTGAAGAAGGCGAAAGACTTTCGTATTGTGACATCCTCAAGGCCTAAACACTCATCCGAGCAAATATAAGGTAGATTTTGTGAACCTGCCCGGAGAAAAACATCAACGAAAATAATTTGTATTTGTTTTAACCAGTTGGTGGCGCTACCACTGCGATCAAAAATAAGTTGGCAGCCGTCTTCAGGGCCTGAATATCCATGACGCCGCCGTGAGCCTCTCGCTGGGTCCTTCTTTGGTCGGGTCATTCTGTCAGGACTCGCCGGTCGGCGAGGAGGAGGTGGACCCAAAAGGCGAGGAGGCAGAGAGGTCAGTAACGTGAAGGGAATTTATTAACTGAAACAACCAGGGCAAACAATGTGGCAGCCGTCGCAGCTCGGGCCCTAATAACAATTTCTAGAAAAACAATAGGGACCTCGCAGCGGTCACTGCTCGGGCCCGAATAATAATAATAATAATAATTTCCACAAAAACAATGGGGACCTCGTAGCGGGCGCTGCTCGGGCCCTAATAATAATTTCTACATAAACAATAGGGACCTCGCCGCGGTCGCTGCTCGGGCCCCAATAATAATTTCTACACAAAGTCCATTGTGGTGACCCGCCCCCTTTTAATAAATTCAAAATGGCCGACTTCCTGTAAAACCTAGCTCATTGCTCCAAGAGACTTTTTTGTAGGTCTTGGTCTTATACATACAGTGAGCCCTCGCTACTTCGCGGTTCACCTTTCGCGGGTTCAGTGCTTCGCGGGTATAAAAAATATTCGGGGGCATTGTAGTTTCGCCGAGCGGCACGACGGGGCGCTGGAGCGGTTAGACGGCCGGCGTGCGCCGAAGAAGAGCGTGGGCGAAGAGAAGAGTGGACGAAGAAGAGCACGTTCCCCCGGACACGATCGGTGGCGACGTTTCGCGAGGTTCGGACCGTACGAGCTCCGGCCGGCGTGCGTGGCAGTTAAGCCGTAGAGGAGCACCTTCCCCGGGCACGGGCGGTGCCAAGCGGCCCCTAAGTTTAACCGAATGGAAGCTCCGGAGGAGGAGGGCATGCTCGCGTCACAGTAAGCCGAAGAGGAGCACCTTCCCCTGGCACGGGCGGTTCCAAGCGGCCCCTAAGTTTAACCGAATGGAAGCTCCGGAGGAGGAGGGCATGCTCGCGACACAGTAAGCCGAAGAGGAGCACCTTCCCCGGGCACGGGCGGTGCCAAGCGGCCCCTAAGTTTAACCGAATGGAAGCTCCGGGGGAGGAGGGTGGGCGTGTGTCACAGTTAAGCCGAATTGGAGCACCTCTTCCGCCCGGGCACGAGCGGAGCGCGAAGCTGTCAGTTATGAATGAATAAATGAATAAATAAATAAATAAATAAAGAATGGCACCTTTCATTTCACAGGGCACACCAGACGGCGTACCAGCAGGTAAAAGTCTGAGTAATTAAATCAATACAAAAAGAATGGCTGGGGAATAAAAAAATAATACGTTTTAATAATAATTTGTTTTTTTTGTTATAACATGAATTTCACTCTCTCTCTCCCCGTATATATATATATATATATATATATATATATATATTTATATATTATATTTATATATATATATATTTATATATTTATAAATATATATTATATATATTGTATTTTTTTTTTAAGCATTTTTGAAGGTGCGCCGCTACTTCGCGGATTTTCAGTTTTCGCGGGTGGTCTCGGTCCCCATTAACCGCGATAACCGAGGGTTCACTGTACTCCATAAAATTTACAAAAAGCGAGGTGAAACACTCAACCAGGGCTGCTCTGCATGTTGTGCTGGGCCACCTGGAACAACAGCGGAGCTATGCAAGGATGCTCTTTGTGGACTACAGCTCGGCATTCAACACGATCATCCCAGACATCCTCGTCGCCAAACTGGACACTCTCGGCCTCCCTGCCCTCACACGCATCTGGATTAAGGACTTTCTGACCAACAGACCCCAGACTGTGTTGCTCGGCCCCTACACGTCCTCCACCCTCATGCTGAGCACCGGTTCCCCCCAAGGATGCGTGCTGAGCCCTCTCCTGTACGCCCTCTACACCTACGACTGCAGCCCGGCCCACGGCAACAACACCATCGTCAAGTTTGCTGACGACACGACAGTGGTCGGTCTGATCTCGGAAGGTGACGAGACAGCCTACAGAGAGGAGGTAGGGAGACTGACAACTTGGTGCAAGGACAACAGACTGCACCTTAACTCTGCTAAAACAAAGGAGATTGTCGTCGACTTCAGGAGGAACAAGACGCTGCCGCCCCCCCTCTGCATCGAAGGCGTGTGTGTGGAGAGGGTCCACACGTTCAAGTTCCTGGGAGTACAGATCTCCGATGACCTTTCTTGGAGTCACAACACCACAGCAGTGGTAAAGAAGGTCCGCCAACGTCTGCACTTCCTGAGAGTCCTCAGGAAATTCAACCTGGACAGGAAGCTGCTGCTGGCCTTCTACCACTCGTCCATCGAGAGCCTGCTGACGTACTGTGTCTCCACCTGGTACAGCGGCTGCACTGAGGCGGACAGAGTGAGGCTCCAGAGGACAGTCAAAACAGCGCAAAGGATTATTGGCTGCCCTCTCCCCTCGCTGTCGGACATCTACACCGCCCGGTGCCTCAGAAGGGCTCTCAACATCGTCAAAGACAATACCCACCCAAACTCACACCTGTTCGACCTGTTGCCCTCTGGCAGGCGCTACAGATGCATCAAATCAAGGACCAATAGACTGAGAAACAGTTTCTTTCCGAGAGCCATCTCCATACTGAACTCTCACACACACACGAGACCACCCTAACCTTGCAAAACAGCATTGTGATGTGTTTCTATATGCCCTATTCAGTACTGAATTCCATTGCACTGTCTTATTTATTTATCTAATTTATATATTGTCTGTATTATTGTTGTATTGCACTGGAGAGGGGAGCCCTCTAATCTCGTTGCACACTTGAGTACAATGACAATAAAGGGATTTCTATTTCTATTCTATTCTTTTTTTAACTTTTCTCGAGGGCCATGGCGAGCCATTTCAAAAAAGCTGCACAACTAACGTATAAAATATTGATAAATTTGCTCTACCTGATGTGTGTGTAAAGTTTCACGAGTTGTCGTTCATATTTAGAACCTCATAATCAGCGTTGTTTTATTGCCGAACAGTGCAATGCCACTCCCACAACTTTTCACGAAAAAGGATGAATTTCGTATTGTGACATCCTCATGGCCGAAACAGTCATCCGAGCATATATGAGGGCGACCTTGTTGAGTTGCACGGAGAAAAACATCCAAGAAAATAACTTGTATTAGCTTTTACCAGTTGGTGGCGCTACTACTACGATGAAAAATAAGTTGGTAGATGTCTTCAGGGCTGAAGTATCCTCAAATGTGTACAACTTCGAGAAGATAGGATCATCTGAGTCATGTTGCCAGAGCTTTTGTTGCCACAAAGTACAATCGGATTTTTCAGCACCGTAATAGCCACGCCTTTTGCCAAAACGTCACAAAATTCGGCACAGAGTAAGATCATTGTCTTGAGTCTTTTCTGACTAATTTTCAGTCGGATTCGTCAAAAGGGCACCGTGCAGTACGTGAAAATTAAAATAAAAACAAATTTTTGATTCCACTTGGCGGCGCTGTGTGTATAACAAAATAATAACATTAAGATGTCTTCAGGTCGGGACGTTTTATTTACAGGTGAAGGTTTGGATTTTTAGGAGCATGTGCAGGGGCGTTATTAAGCATTCATTTATTTGTATTAGGTTCATTTTGTCTTATTATTGATATTTGACTGATTCATTAAAAGCAGACAATTATGTTTTAGGTTAATTTTTTACCTGACATGTTTCGGCGAGTCTTTCGCCTTCTTCAGAGTGTCGCATGATGGTGTCTTGAGACCCGTCTTTATCAGCTGATGTTCCATGAGGGTGTGACTTACCTGTCAAAAAAATGAAAAATCAGAGCAGTAAAAGAACAACCACAACATGAACATTACAAATCAGCAATCACTGACCACTGCAAAAGGGAAAACCACATCATGGACCGGGAGAAGGGCAGGGTCATCCGCACCGAAGAGAACAAACAACAGCGCTGGATCAGAGAGGCCATTGAGATCTGCAAGCGAGGCATAAAAACCATGAACAGAGACAAGGGAGCCTTCATCCTCTCTACCACCTGGAGCAGCATCTTGGCGGAGTGAACGGACAGCGGGGGGCGTGACTTGCCTTCATTCTTGTGACAGGTAAGTCACGCCCTCATGGAACATCAGCTGATAAAGACGGGCCACAAGACACCATCATGTGACACTCTGAAGAAGGCGAAAGACTTTCGTATTGTGACATCCTCAAGGCCTAAACACTCATCCGATCAAAAATAAGTTGGCAGCCGTCTTCAGGGCCTGAATATCCTCAAATGTGAAAAATTTCGAGAAGATGGATCATCTGAATCATTTTGCAGGAACTTTTGTTGCCACGGAGAATAATCAGACTCTGCGGCACCGTAATAGCCACGCCCTTCGAAGGAAAGTCACAAAAATAGGGATAGAGTAAGATCAATGTCTTGAGTCTTTTCGAGCCAATTTTCAATCGGATTCGTTAAAAGGGCACCGTGCAGGACGTCAAAATGTAAAAAATGATATTGATTGGCGCAAGGTGTATAACAGAATATAAACATATAGATGTCTTCAGGTACCGACTCTTGATGTACATGTGAAGTTTTGGATTTTTAGCAGCATGTGCAAGAGAGTTATTAAGCATTTTGTCCATTGCGGCGAAGGAAATCTTAAGTGAAAACTTCGAAGCCCCGCCCCCGTCATATAGTATTTCGGAAACAAAAAATTTTAGCCCCAGTGTTTGTCCCAGGTCTTAAGATGCTACAGACAGAATTTTAAGGCAATCAGATGAAGCCTTTAGGATCAGGGTGCAAAAGAATGACCCCTGTAAACATGCAAAAAAGGGCAAAAGTCGGACTTTCAAAAATTCATAACTCACTTCCTGTTCATATTAGACGTTAAAATATCAAATTTTTCGCCATGCCCGATGAGACTGCCAAGTTTGGTGAATTTTTGTGCATGTTTCGGGGGTCAAAAATGCAATCGAACAATCGGAAAAATAATAATAATAATAATTTCTACAAAAACAACAGGGACTTCGCAGCGGTCGCTGCTCAGGCCCTAATAATAATAATAATAATAAAAGTATTAATATTTTCTACAAAAACAATAGGGACCTCGCAGCCGTCGCAGCTCGGGCCCTAATAACAATTTCTAGAAAAACAATAGGGACCTCGCAGCGGTCACTGCTCGGGCCCTAATAATAATAATAATAATAATTTCCACAAAAACAATGGGGACCTCGTAGCGGTCGCTGCTCGGGCCCTAATAATAATAATTTCTACATAAACAATAGGGACCTCGCCGCGGTCGCTGCTCGGGCCCCAATAATAATTTCTACACAAAGTCCATTGTGGTGACCCGCCCCTTTTAAGTAAATTCAAAATGGCCGACTTCCTGTAAAACCTAGCTCATTGCTCCAAGAGACTTTTTTGTAGGTCTTGGTCTTATACATACAGTGAACCCTCGCTACTTCGCGGTTCACCTTTCGCGGGTTCAGTGCTTCGCGGGTATAAAAAATATTCGGGGGCATTGTAGTTTCGCCGAGCGGCACGACGGGCGCTGGAGCGGTTAGACGGCCGGCGTGCGCCGAAGAAGAGCGTGGGCGAAGAGGAGAGTGGACGAAGAAGAGCACGTTCCCCCGGACACGATCGGTGGCGACGTTTCGCGCGGTTCGGACCGTACCAGAGCTCCGGCCGGCGTGCGTGGCAGTTAAGCCGTAGAGGAGCACCTTCCCCGGGCACGGGCGGTGCCAAGCGGCCCCTAAGTTTAACCGAATGGAAGCTCCGGAGGAGGAGGGCATGCTCGCGTCACAGTAAGCCGAAGAGGAGCACCTTCGCCGGGCACGGGCGGTTCCAAGCGGCCCCTAAGTTTAACCGAATGGAAGCTCCGGAGGAGGCGGGCATGCTCGCGTCACAGTAAGCCGAAGAGGAGCACCTTCCCCGGGCACGGGCGGTGCCAAGCGGCCCCTAAGTTTAACCGAATGGAAGCTCCGGGGGAGGAGGGCGGGCGTGTGTCACAGTTAAGCCGAATTGGAACACCTCTTCCGCCCGGGCACGAACGGAGCGCGAAGCTGTCAGTTATGAATGAATAAATGAATAAATAAATAAAGAATGCCACCTTTCATTTCACAGGGCACACCGGACGGCGTACCAGCAGGTAATAGTCGGAGTAATTAAATAAATACAAAAAGAATGGCTGGGGAATAAAAAAATAATACGTTTTAATAATAATTTGTTTTTTTTGTTATAACATGAATTTCACTCTCTCTCTCTCTCTGTATATATATATATATATCTATATATATATCTATATATATATATTATATATATTGTATTTTTTTTTAAGCACTTTTGAAGGTGCGCCGCTACTTCGCGGATTTTCAGTTTCCGCGGGTGGTCTCGGTCCCCATTAACCGCGACAACCGAGGGTTCACTGTACTCCATAAAATTTACAAAAAGCGAGGTGAAACACTCAACCAGGGCTGCTTTTTTGAACATTTCTCGAGGGCCATGGCGAGCCATTTAAAAAAAGCTGCACAACTAACGTATAAAATATTGATAAATTTGCTCTGCCTGATGTGTGTGTCAAGTTTCACGAGTTGTCGTTCATATTTAGAACCTCATAATCAGCGTTGTTTTATTGCCGGACAGTGCAATGCCACTCCCACAACTTTTCACGAAAAAGGATGAATTTCGTATTGTGACATCCTCATGGACGAAACAGTCCTCCGAGCATATATGAGGGCGACCTTGTTGAGTTGCACGGAGAAAAACATCCAAGAAAATAACTTGTATTAGCTTTTACCAGTTGGTGGCGCTACTACTACGATGAAAAATAAGTTGGTAGATGTCTTCAGGGTTGAAGTATCCTCAAATGTGTACAACTTCGAGAAGATAGGATCATCTCAGTCATGTTGCCGGAGCTTTTGTTGCCACAAAGTACAATCGGACTTTTCAGCACCGTAATAGCCACGCCTTTTGCCAAAACGTCACAAAACTCGGCAGAGAGTAAGATCATTGTCTTGAGTCTTTTCTGACTAATTTTCAGTCGGATTCGTCAAAAGGGCACCGTGCAGTACGTGAAAATTAAAATAAAAACAAATTTTTTATTCCACTTGGCGGCGCTGTGTGTATAACAAAATAATAACATTAAGATGTCTTCAGGTCGGGACATTTTATTTACAGGTGAAGGTTTGGATTTTTAGGAGCATGTGCAGGGGAGTTATTAAGCATTCATTTATTTGTATTAGGTTCATTTTGTCTTCTTATTATTGATATTTGACAGATTCATTAAAAGCAGACAATTATGTTTTAGGTAAATTTTTTACCTGACATGTTTCGGCGAGTCTTTCGCCTTCTTCAGAGTGTCGCATGATGGTGTCTTGAGACCCGTCTTTATCAGCTGATGTTCCATGAGGGTGTGAATTACCTGTCAAAAAAATGAAAAATCATAGCAGTAAAAGAACAAGCACAACATGAACATTACAAATCAGCAATCACTGACCACTGCAAAAGGGAAAACCACATCATGGACCGGGAGAAGGGCAGGGTCATCCGCACCGAAGAGAACAAACAACAGCGCTGGATCAGAGAGGCCATTGAGATCTGCAAGCGAGGCATAAAAACCATGAACAGAGACAAGGGAGCCTTCATCCTCTCTACCACCTGGAGCAGCATCTTGGCGGAGTGAACGGACAGCGGGGGGCGTGACTTGCCTTCATTCTTGTGACAGGTAAGTCACGCCCTCATGGAACATCAGCTGATAAAGACGGGTCACAAGACACCATCATGTGACACTCTGAAGAAGGCGAAAGACTTTCGTATTGTGACATCCTCAAGGCCTAAACACTCATCCGAGCAAATATAAGGTAGATTTTGTTAACCTGCCCGGAGAAAAACATCAACGAAAATAATTTGTATTTGTTTTAACCAGTTGGTGGCGCTACCACTGCGATCAAAAATAAGTTGGCAGCCGTCTTCAGGGCCTGAATATCCTCAAACGTGAAAAATTTCGAGAAGATGGATCATCTGAATCATTTTGCAGGAACTTTTGTTGCCACGGAGAATAATCAGACTCTGCGGCACCGCAATAGCCACGCCCTTCGAAGGAAAGTCACAAAAATAGGGATAGAGTAAGATCAATGTCTTGAGTCTTTTCTAGCCAATTTTCAATCGGATTCGTTAAAAGGGCACCGTGCAGTACGTCAAAATGTAAAAAATGATATTGATTGGCGCAAGGTGTATAACAGAATATAAACATATAGATGTCTTCAGGTACCGACTCTTTATGTATATGTGAAGTTTTGGATTTTTAGCAGCATGTGCAGGAGAGTTATTAAGCATTTTGTCCATTGCGGCGAAGGAAATCTTAAGTGAAAACTTTGAAGCCCCGCCCCCGTCATATAGTATTTCGGAAACAAAAGATTTTAGCCCCAGTGTTTGTCCCAGGTCTTAAGATGCTACAGACAGAATTTTAAGGCAATCAGATGAAGCCTTTAGGATCAGGGTGCAAAAGAATGACCCCTGTAAACATGCAAAAAAGGGCAAAAGTCGGACTTTCAAAAATTCATAACTCACTTCCTGTTCATATTAGACGTTAAAATATCAAATTTCTCGCCATGCCCGATGAGACTGCCAAGTTTGGTGAGTTTTTGTGCATGTTTCGGGGGTCAAAAATGCAATCGTACAATCGGAAAAATAATAATAATAATAATTTCTACAAAAACAACAGGGACTTCGCAGCGGTCGCTGCTCAGGCCCTAATAATAATAATAATAATAATAATAAAAGTAATAATATTTTCTACAAAAACAATAGGGACCTCGCAGCCGTCGTAGCTCGGGCCCTAATAACAATTTCTAGAAAAACAATAGGGACCTCGCAGCGGTCACTGCTCGGGCCCTAATAATAATAATAATAATAATAATTTCCACAAAAACAATGGGGACCTCGTAGCGGTCGCTGCTCGGGCCCTAATAATAATTTCTACATAAACAACAGGGACCTCGCCGCGGTCGCTGCTCGGGCCCCAATAAGAATTTCTACACAAAGTCCATTGTGGTGACCCGCCCCCTTTTAATAAATTCAAAATGGCCGACTTCCTGTAAAACCTAGCTCATTGCTCCAAGAGACTTTTTTGTAGGTCTTGGTCTTATACATACAGTGAACCCTCGCTACTTCGCGGTTCACCTTTCGCGGGTTCAGTGCTTCGCGGGTATAAAAAATATTCGGGGGCATTGTAGTTTCGCCGAGCGGCACGACGGGGCGCTGGAGCGGTTAGACGGCCGGCGTGCGCCGAAGAAGAGCGTGGGCGAAGAGAAGAGTGGACGAAGAAGAGCACGTTCCCCCGGACACGATCGGTGGCGACGTTTCGCGCGGTTCGGACCGTACCAGAGCTCCGGCCGGCGTGCGTGGCAGTTAAGCCGTAGAGGAGCACCTTCCCCGGGCACGGGCGGTGCCAAGCGGCCCCTAAGTTTAACCGAATGGAAGCTCCGGAGGAGGAGGGCATGCTCGCGTCACAGTAAGCCGAAGAGGAGCACCTTCCCCGGGCACGGGCGGTTCCAAGCGGCCCCTAAGTTTAACCGAATGGAAGCTCCGGAGGAGGAGGGCATGCTCGCGACACAGTAAGCCGAAGAGGAGCACCTTCCCCGGGCACGGGCGGTGCCAAGCGGCCCCTAAGTTTAACCGAATGGAAGCTCCGGGGGAGGAGGGTGGGCGTGTGTCACAGTTAAGCCGAATTGGAGCACCTCTTCCGCCCGGGCACGAGCGGAGCGCGAAGCTGTCAGTTATGAATGAATAAATGAATAAATAAATAAATAAATAAAGAATGGCACCTTTCATTTCACAGGGCACACCAGACGGCGTACCAGCAGGTAAAAGTCTGAGTAATTAAATAAATACAAAAAGAATGGCTGGGGAATAAAAAAATAATACGTTTTAATAATAATTTGTTTTTTTTGTTATAACATGAATTTCACTCTCTCTCTCCCCGTATATATATATATATATATATTTATATATTTATTATATATATTGTATTTTTTTTTTAAGCATTTTTGAAGGTGCGCCGCTACTTCGCGGATTTTCAGTTTTCGCGGGTGGTCTCGGTCCCCATTAACCGCGATAACCGAGGGTTCACTGTACTCCATAAAATTTACAAAAAGCGAGGTGAAACACTCAACCAGGGCTGCTCTGCATGTTGTGCTGGGCCACCTGGAACAACAGCGGAGCTATGCAAGGATGCTCTTTGTGGACTACAGCTCGGCATTCAACACGATCATCCCAGACATCCTCGTCGCCAAACTGGACACTCTCGGCCTCCCTGCCCTCACACGCATCTGGATTAAGGACTTTCTGACCAACAGACCCCAGACTGTGTTGCTCGGCCCCTACACGTCCTCCACCCTCATGCTGAGCACCGGTTCCCCCCAAGGATGCGTGCTGAGCCCTCTCCTGTACGCCCTCTACACCTACGACTGCAGCCCGGCCCACGGCAACAACACCATCGTCAAGTTTGCTGACGACACGACAGTGGTCGGTCTGATCTCGGAAGGTGACGAGACAGCCTACAGAGAGGAGGTAGGGAGACTGACAACTTGGTGCAAGGACAACAGACTGCACCTTAACTCTGCTAAAACAAAGGAGATTGTCGTCGACTTCAGGAGGAACAAGACGCTGCCGCCCCCCCTCTGCATCGAAGGCGTGTGTGTGGAGAGGGTCCACACGTTCAAGTTCCTGGGAGTACAGATCTCCGATGACCTTTCTTGGAGTCACAACACCACAGCAGTGGTAAAGAAGGTCCGCCAACGTCTGCACTTCCTGAGAGTCCTCAGGAAATTCAACCTGGACAGGAAGCTGCTGCTGGCCTTCTACCACTCGTCCATCGAGAGCCTGCTGACGTACTGTGTCTCCACCTGGTACAGCGGCTGCACTGAGGCGGACAGAGTGAGGCTCCAGAGGACAGTCAAAACAGCGCAAAGGATTATTGGCTGCCCTCTCCCCTCGCTGTCGGACATCTACACCGCCCGGTGCCTCAGAAGGGCTCTCAACATCGTCAAAGACAATACCCACCCAAACTCACACCTGTTCGACCTGTTGCCCTCTGGCAGGCGCTACAGATGCATCAAATCAAGGACCAATAGACTGAGAAACAGTTTCTTTCCGAGAGCCATCTCCATACTGAACTCTCACACACACACACGAGACCACCCTAACCTTGCAAAACAGCATTGTGATGTGTTTCTATATGCCCTATTCAGTACTGAATTCCATTGCACTGTCGTATTTATTTATCTAATTTATATATTGTCTGTATTATTGTTGTATTGCACTGGAGAGGGGAGCCCTCTAATCTCGTTGCACACTTGAGTACAATGACAATAAAGGGATTTCTATTTCTATTCTATTCTTTTTTTAACTTTTCTCGAGGGCCATGGCGAGCCATTTCAAAAAAGCTGCACAACTAACGTATAAAATATTGATAAATTTGCTCTGCCTGATGTGTGTGTAAAGTTTCACGAGTTGTCGTTCATATTTAGAACCTCATAATCAGCGTTGTTTTATTGCCGAACAGTGCAATGCCACTCCCACAACTTTTCACGAAAAAGGATGAATTTCGTATTGTGACATCCTCATGGCCGAAACAGTCATCCGAGCATATATGAGGGCGACCTTGTTGAGTTGCACGGAGAAAAACATCCAAGAAAATAACTTGTATTAGCTTTTACCAGTTGGTGGCGCTACTACTACGATGAAAAATAAGTTGGTAGATGTCTTCAGGGCTGAAGTATCCTCAAATGTGTACAACTTCGAGAAGATAGGATCATCTGAGTCATGTTGCCGGAGCTTTTGTTGCCACAAAGTACAATCGGATTTTTCAGCACCGTAATAGCCACGCCTTTTGCCAAAACGTCACAAAATTCGGCACAGAGTAAGATCATTGTCTTGAGTCTTTTCTGACTAATTTTCAGTCGGATTCGTCAAAAGGGCACCGTGCAGTACGTGAAAATTAAAATAAAAACAAATTTTTGATTCCACTTGGCGGCGCTGTGTGTATAACAAAATAATAACATTAAGATGTCTTCAGGTCGGGACGTTTTATTTACAGGTGAAGGTTTGGATTTTTAGGAGCATGTGCAGGGGCGTTATTAAGCATTCATTTATTTGTATTAGGTTCATTTTGTCTTCTTATTATTGATATTTGACAGATTCATTAAAAGCAGACAATTATGTTTTAGGTTAATTTTTTACCTGACATGTTTCGGCGAGTCTTTCGCCTTCTTCAGAGTGTCGCATGATGGTGTCTTGAGACCCGTCTTTATCAGCTGATGTTCCATGAGGGTGTGACTTACCTGTCAAAAAAATGAAAAATCAGAGCAGTAAAAGAACAAGCACAACATGAACATTACAAATCAGCAATCACTGACCACTGCAAAAGGGAAAACCACATCATGGACCGGGAGAAGGGCAGGGTCATCCGCACCGAAGAGAACAAACAACAGCGCTGGATCAGAGAGGCCATTGAGATCTGCAAGCGAGGCATAAAAACCATGAACAGAGACAAGGGAGCCTTCATCCTCTCTACCACCTGGAGCAGCATCTTGGCGGAGTGAACGGACAGCGGGGGGCGTGACTTGCCTTCATTCTTGTGACAGGTAAGTCACGCCCTCATGGAACATCAGCTGATAAAGACGGGCCACAAGACACCATCATGTGACACTCTGAAGAAGGCGAAAGACTTTCGTATTGTGACATCCTCAAGGCCTAAACACTCATCCGATCAAAAATAAGTTGGCAGCCGTCTTCAGGGCCTGAATATCCTCAAATGTGAAAAATTTCGAGAAGATGGATCATCTGAATCATTTTGCAGGAACTTTTGTTGCCACGGAGAATAATCAGACTCTGCGGCACCGTAATAGCCACGCCCTTCGAAGGAAAGTCACAAAAATAGGGATAGAGTAAGATCAACGTCTTGAGTCTTTTCGAGCCAATTTTCAATCGGATTCGTTAAAAGGGCACCGTGCAGGACGTCAAAATGTAAAAAATGATATTGATTGGCGCAAGGTGTATAACAGAATATAAACATATAGATGTCTTCAGGTACCGACTCTTGATGTACATGTGAAGTTTTGGATTTTTAGCAGCATGTGCAAGAGAGTTATTAAGCATTTTGTCCATTGCGGCGAAGGAAATCTTAAGTGAAAACTTCGAAGCCCCGCCCCCGTCATATAGTATTTCGGAAACAAAAAATTTTAGCCCCAGTGTTTGTCCCAGGTCTTAAGATGCTACAGACAGAATTTTAAGGCAATCAGATGAAGCCTTTAGGATCAGGGTGCAAAAGAATGACCCCTGTAAACATGCAAAAAAGGGCAAAAGTCGGACTTTCAAAAATTCATAACTCACTTCCTGTTCATATTAGACGTTAAAATATCAAATTTTTCGCCATGCCCGATGAGACTGCCAAGTTTGGTGAATTTTTGTGCATGTTTCGGGGGTCAAAAATGCAATCGAACAATCGGAAAAATAATAATAATAATAATTTCTACAAAAACAACAGGGACTTCGCAGCGGTCGCTGCTCAGGCCCTAATAATAATAATAATAATAAAAGTATTAATATTTTCTACAAAAACAATAGGGACCTCGCAGCCGTCGCAGCTCGGGCCCTAATAACAATTTCTAGAAAAACAATAGGGACCTCGCAGCGGTCACTGCTCGGGCCCTAATAATAATAATAATAATAATTTCCACAAAAACAATGGGGACCTCGTAGCGGTCGCTGCTCGGGCCCTAATAATAATAATTTCTACATAAACAATAGGGACCTCGCCGCGGTCGCTGCTCGGGCCCCAATAATAATTTCTACACAAAGTCCATTGTGGTGACCCGCCCCTTTTAAGTAAATTCAAAATGGCCGACTTCCTGTAAAACCTAGCTCATTGCTCCAAGAGACTTTTTTGTAGGTCTTGGTCTTATACATACAGTGAACCCTCGCTACTTCGCGGTTCACCTTTCGCGGGTTCAGTGCTTCGCGGGTATAAAAAATATTCGGGGGCATTGTAGTTTCGCCGAGCGGCACGACGGGCGCTGGAGCGGTTAGACGGCCGGCGTGCGCCGAAGAAGAGCGTGGGCGAAGAGGAGAGTGGACGAAGAAGAGCACGTTCCCCCGGACACGATCGGTGGCGACGTTTCGCGCGGTTCGGACCGTACCAGAGCTCCGGCCGGCGTGCGTGGCAGTTAAGCCGTAGAGGAGCACCTTCCCCGGGCACGGGCGGTGCCAAGCGGCCCCTAAGTTTAACCGAATGGAAGCTCCGGAGGAGGAGGGCATGCTCGCGTCACAGTAAGCCGAAGAGGAGCACCTTCGCCGGGCACGGGCGGTTCCAAGCGGCCCCTAAGTTTAACCGAATGGAAGCTCCGGAGGAGGCGGGCATGCTCGCGTCACAGTAAGCCGAAGAGGAGCACCTTCCCCGGGCACGGGCGGTGCCAAGCGGCCCCTAAGTTTAACCGAATGGAAGCTCCGGGGGAGGAGGGCGGGCGTGTGTCACAGTTAAGCCGAATTGGAACACCTCTTCCGCCCGGGCACGAACGGAGCGCGAAGCTGTCAGTTATGAATGAATAAATGAATAAATAAATAAAGAATGCCACCTTTCATTTCACAGGGCACACCGGACGGCGTACCAGCAGGTAATAGTCGGAGTAATTAAATAAATACAAAAAGAATGGCTGGGGAATAAAAAAATAATACGTTTTAATAATAATTTGTTTTTTTTGTTATAACATGAATTTCACTCTCTCTCTCTCTCTGTATATATATATATATATCTATATATATATCTATATATATATATTATATATATTGTATTTTTTTTTAAGCACTTTTGAAGGTGCGCCGCTACTTCGCGGATTTTCAGTTTCCGCGGGTGGTCTCGGTCCCCATTAACCGCGACAACCGAGGGTTCACTGTACTCCATAAAATTTACAAAAAGCGAGGTGAAACACTCAACCAGGGCTGCTTTTTTGAACATTTCTCGAGGGCCATGGCGAGCCATTTAAAAAAAGCTGCACAACTAACGTATAAAATATTGATAAATTTGCTCTGCCTGATGTGTGTGTCAAGTTTCACGAGTTGTCGTTCATATTTAGAACCTCATAATCAGCGTTGTTTTATTGCCGGACAGTGCAATGCCACTCCCACAACTTTTCACGAAAAAGGATGAATTTCGTATTGTGACATCCTCATGGACGAAACAGTCCTCCGAGCATATATGAGGGCGACCTTGTTGAGTTGCACGGAGAAAAACATCCAAGAAAATAACTTGTATTAGCTTTTACCAGTTGGTGGCGCTACTACTACGATGAAAAATAAGTTGGTAGATGTCTTCAGGGTTGAAGTATCCTCAAATGTGTACAACTTCGAGAAGATAGGATCATCTCAGTCATGTTGCCGGAGCTTTTGTTGCCACAAAGTACAATCGGACTTTTCAGCACCGTAATAGCCACGCCTTTTGCCAAAACGTCACAAAACTCGGCAGAGAGTAAGATCATTGTCTTGAGTCTTTTCTGACTAATTTTCAGTCGGATTCGTCAAAAGGGCACCGTGCAGTACGTGAAAATTAAAATAAAAACAAATTTTTTATTCCACTTGGCGGCGCTGTGTGTATAACAAAATAATAACATTAAGATGTCTTCAGGTCGGGACATTTTATTTACAGGTGAAGGTTTGGATTTTTAGGAGCATGTGCAGGGGAGTTATTAAGCATTCATTTATTTGTATTAGGTTCATTTTGTCTTCTTATTATTGATATTTGACAGATTCATTAAAAGCAGACAATTATGTTTTAGGTAAATTTTTTACCTGACATGTTTCGGCGAGTCTTTCGCCTTCTTCAGAGTGTCGCATGATGGTGTCTTGAGACCCGTCTTTATCAGCTGATGTTCCATGAGGGTGTGAATTACCTGTCAAAAAAATGAAAAATCATAGCAGTAAAAGAACAAGCACAACATGAACATTACAAATCAGCAATCACTGACCACTGCAAAAGGGAAAACCACATCATGGACCGGGAGAAGGGCAGGGTCATCCGCACCGAAGAGAACAAACAACAGCGCTGGATCAGAGAGGCCATTGAGATCTGCAAGCGAGGCATAAAAACCATGAACAGAGACAAGGGAGCCTTCATCCTCTCTACCACCTGGAGCAGCATCTTGGCGGAGTGAACGGACAGCGGGGGGCGTGACTTGCCTTCATTCTTGTGACAGGTAAGTCACGCCCTCATGGAACATCAGCTGATAAAGACGGGTCACAAGACACCATCATGTGACACTCTGAAGAAGGCGAAAGACTTTCGTATTGTGACATCCTCAAGGCCTAAACACTCATCCGAGCAAATATAAGGTAGATTTTGTTAACCTGCCCGGAGAAAAACATCAACGAAAATAATTTGTATTTGTTTTAACCAGTTGGTGGCGCTACCACTGCGATCAAAAATAAGTTGGCAGCCGTCTTCAGGGCCTGAATATCCTCAAACGTGAAAAATTTCGAGAAGATGGATCATCTGAATCATTTTGCAGGAACTTTTGTTGCCACGGAGAATAATCAGACTCTGCGGCACCGCAATAGCCACGCCCTTCGAAGGAAAGTCACAAAAATAGGGATAGAGTAAGATCAATGTCTTGAGTCTTTTCTAGCCAATTTTCAATCGGATTCGTTAAAAGGGCACCGTGCAGTACGTCAAAATGTAAAAAATGATATTGATTGGCGCAAGGTGTATAACAGAATATAAACATATAGATGTCTTCAGGTACCGACTCTTTATGTATATGTGAAGTTTTGGATTTTTAGCAGCATGTGCAGGAGAGTTATTAAGCATTTTGTCCATTGCGGCGAAGGAAATCTTAAGTGAAAACTTTGAAGCCCCGCCCCCGTCATATAGTATTTCGGAAACAAAAGATTTTAGCCCCAGTGTTTGTCCCAGGTCTTAAGATGCTACAGACAGAATTTTAAGGCAATCAGATGAAGCCTTTAGGATCAGGGTGCAAAAGAATGACCCCTGTAAACATGCAAAAAAGGGCAAAAGTCGGACTTTCAAAAATTCATAACTCACTTCCTGTTCATATTAGACGTTAAAATATCAAATTTCTCGCCATGCCCGATGAGACTGCCAAGTTTGGTGAGTTTTTGTGCATGTTTCGGGGGTCAAAAATGCAATCGTACAATCGGAAAAATAATAATAATAATAATTTCTACAAAAACAACAGGGACTTCGCAGCGGTCGCTGCTCAGGCCCTAATAATAATAATAATAATAATAATAAAAGTAATAATATTTTCTACAAAAACAATAGGGACCTCGCAGCCGTCGTAGCTCGGGCCCTAATAACAATTTCTAGAAAAACAATAGGGACCTCGCAGCGGTCACTGCTCGGGCCCTAATAATAATAATAATAATAATAATTTCCACAAAAACAATGGGGACCTCGTAGCGGTCGCTGCTCGGGCCCTAATAATAATTTCTACATAAACAACAGGGACCTCGCCGCGGTCGCTGCTCGGGCCCCAATAATAATTTCTACACAAAGTCCATTGTGGTGACCCGCCCCCTTTTAATAAATTCAAAATGGCCGACTTCCTGTAAAACCTAGCTCATTGCTCCAAGAGACTTTTTTGTAGGTCTTGGTCTTATACATACAGTGAACCCTCGCTACTTCGCGGTTCACCTTTCGCGGGTTCAGTGCTTCGCGGGTATAAAAAATATTCGGGGGCATTGTAGTTTCGCCGAGCGGCACGACGGGGCGCTGGAGCGGTTAGACGGCCGGCGTGCGCCGAAGAAGAGCGTGGGCGAAGAGAAGAGTGGACGAAGAAGAGCACGTTCCCCCGGACACGATCGGTGGCGACGTTTCGCGCGGTTCGGACCGTACCAGAGCTCCGGCCGGCGTGCGTGGCAGTTAAGCCGTAGAGGAGCACCTTCCCCGGGCACGGGCGGTGCCAAGCGGCCCCTAAGTTTAACCGAATGGAAGCTCCGGAGGAGGAGGGCATGCTCGCGTCACAGTAAGCCGAAGAGGAGCACCTTCCCCGGGCACGGGCGGTTCCAAGCGGCCCCTAAGTTTAACCGAATGGAAGCTCCGGAGGAGGAGGGCATGCTCGCGACACAGTAAGCCGAAGAGGAGCACCTTCCCCGGGCACGGGCGGTGCCAAGCGGCCCCTAAGTTTAACCGAATGGAAGCTCCGGGGGAGGAGGGTGGGCGTGTGTCACAGTTAAGCCGAATTGGAGCACCTCTTCCGCCCGGGCACGAGCGGAGCGCGAAGCTGTCAGTTATGAATGAATAAATGAATAAATAAATAAATAAATAAAGAATGGCACCTTTCATTTCACAGGGCACACCAGACGGCGTACCAGCAGGTAAAAGTCTGAGTAATTAAATAAATACAAAAAGAATGGCTGGGGAATAAAAAAATAATACGTTTTAATAATAATTTGTTTTTTTTGTTATAACATGAATTTCACTCTCTCTCTCCCCGTATATATATATATATATATATTTATATATTTATTATATATATTGTATTTTTTTTTTAAGCATTTTTGAAGGTGCGCCGCTACTTCGCGGATTTTCAGTTTTCGCGGGTGGTCTCGGTCCCCATTAACCGCGATAACCGAGGGTTCACTGTACTCCATAAAATTTACAAAAAGCGAGGTGAAACACTCAACCAGGGCTGCTCTGCATGTTGTGCTGGGCCACCTGGAACAACAGCGGAGCTATGCAAGGATGCTCTTTGTGGACTACAGCTCGGCATTCAACACGATCATCCCAGACATCCTCGTCGCCAAACTGGACACTCTCGGCCTCCCTGCCCTCACACGCATCTGGATTAAGGACTTTCTGACCAACAGACCCCAGACTGTGTTGCTCGGCCCCTACACGTCCTCCACCCTCATGCTGAGCACCGGTTCCCCCCAAGGATGCGTGCTGAGCCCTCTCCTGTACGCCCTCTACACCTACGACTGCAGCCCGGCCCACGGCAACAACACCATCGTCAAGTTTGCTGACGACACGACAGTGGTCGGTCTGATCTCGGAAGGTGACGAGACAGCCTACAGAGAGGAGGTAGGGAGACTGACAACTTGGTGCAAGGACAACAGACTGCACCTTAACTCTGCTAAAACAAAGGAGATTGTCGTCGACTTCAGGAGGAACAAGACGCTGCCGCCCCCCCTCTGCATCGAAGGCGTGTGTGTGGAGAGGGTCCACACGTTCAAGTTCCTGGGAGTACAGATCTCCGATGACCTTTCTTGGAGTCACAACACCACAGCAGTGGTAAAGAAGGTCCGCCAACGTCTGCACTTCCTGAGAGTCCTCAGGAAATTCAACCTGGACAGGAAGCTGCTGCTGGCCTTCTACCACTCGTCCATCGAGAGCCTGCTGACGTACTGTGTCTCCACCTGGTACAGCGGCTGCACTGAGGCGGACAGAGTGAGGCTCCAGAGGACAGTCAAAACAGCGCAAAGGATTATTGGCTGCCCTCTCCCCTCGCTGTCGGACATCTACACCGCCCGGTGCCTCAGAAGGGCTCTCAACATCGTCAAAGACAATACCCACCCAAACTCACACCTGTTCGACCTGTTGCCCTCTGGCAGGCGCTACAGATGCATCAAATCAAGGACCAATAGACTGAGAAACAGTTTCTTTCCGAGAGCCATCTCCATACTGAACTCTCACACACACACACGAGACCACCCTAACCTTGCAAAACAGCATTGTGATGTGTTTCTATATGCCCTATTCAGTACTGAATTCCATTGCACTGTCGTATTTATTTATCTAATTTATATATTGTCTGTATTATTGTTGTATTGCACTGGAGAGGGGAGCCCTCTAATCTCGTTGCACACTTGAGTACAATGACAATAAAGGGATTTCTATTTCTATTCTATTCTTTTTTTAACTTTTCTCGAGGGCCATGGCGAGCCATTTCAAAAAAGCTGCACAACTAACGTATAAAATATTGATAAATTTGCTCTGCCTGATGTGTGTGTAAAGTTTCACGAGTTGTCGTTCATATTTAGAACCTCATAATCAGCGTTGTTTTATTGCCGAACAGTGCAATGCCACTCCCACAACTTTTCACGAAAAAGGATGAATTTCGTATTGTGACATCCTCATGGCCGAAACAGTCATCCGAGCATATATGAGGGCGACCTTGTTGAGTTGCACGGAGAAAAACATCCAAGAAAATAACTTGTATTAGCTTTTACCAGTTGGTGGCGCTACTACTACGATGAAAAATAAGTTGGTAGATGTCTTCAGGGCTGAAGTATCCTCAAATGTGTACAACTTCGAGAAGATAGGATCATCTGAGTCATGTTGCCGGAGCTTTTGTTGCCACAAAGTACAATCGGATTTTTCAGCACCGTAATAGCCACGCCTTTTGCCAAAACGTCACAAAATTCGGCACAGAGTAAGATCATTGTCTTGAGTCTTTTCTGACTAATTTTCAGTCGGATTCGTCAAAAGGGCACCGTGCAGTACGTGAAAATTAAAATAAAAACAAATTTTTGATTCCACTTGGCGGCGCTGTGTGTATAACAAAATAATAACATTAAGATGTCTTCAGGTCGGGACGTTTTATTTACAGGTGAAGGTTTGGATTTTTAGGAGCATGTGCAGGGGCGTTATTAAGCATTCATTTATTTGTATTAGGTTCATTTTGTCTTCTTATTATTGATATTTGACAGATTCATTAAAAGCAGACAATTATGTTTTAGGTTAATTTTTTACCTGACATGTTTCGGCGAGTCTTTCGCCTTCTTCAGAGTGTCGCATGATGGTGTCTTGAGACCCGTCTTTATCAGCTGATGTTCCATGAGGGTGTGACTTACCTGTCAAAAAAATGAAAAATCAGAGCAGTAAAAGAACAAGCACAACATGAACATTACAAATCAGCAATCACTGACCACTGCAAAAGGGAAAACCACATCATGGACCGGGAGAAGGGCAGGGTCATCCGCACCGAAGAGAACAAACAACAGCGCTGGATCAGAGAGGCCATTGAGATCTGCAAGCGAGGCATAAAAACCATGAACAGAGACAAGGGAGCCTTCATCCTCTCTACCACCTGGAGCAGCATCTTGGCGGAGTGAACGGACAGCGGGGGGCGTGACTTGCCTTCATTCTTGTGACAGGTAAGTCACGCCCTCATGGAACATCAGCTGATAAAGACGGGCCACAAGACACCATCATGTGACACTCTGAAGAAGGCGAAAGACTTTCGTATTGTGACATCCTCAAGGCCTAAACACTCATCCGATCAAAAATAAGTTGGCAGCCGTCTTCAGGGCCTGAATATCCTCAAATGTGAAAAATTTCGAGAAGATGGATCATCTGAATCATTTTGCAGGAACTTTTGTTGCCACGGAGAATAATCAGACTCTGCGGCACCGTAATAGCCACGCCCTTCGAAGGAAAGTCACAAAAATAGGGATAGAGTAAGATCAACGTCTTGAGTCTTTTCGAGCCAATTTTCAATCGGATTCGTTAAAAGGGCACCGTGCAGGACGTCAAAATGTAAAAAATGATATTGATTGGCGCAAGGTGTATAACAGAATATAAACATATAGATGTCTTCAGGTACCGACTCTTGATGTACATGTGAAGTTTTGGATTTTTAGCAGCATGTGCAAGAGAGTTATTAAGCATTTTGTCCATTGCGGCGAAGGAAATCTTAAGTGAAAACTTCGAAGCCCCGCCCCCGTCATATAGTATTTCGGAAACAAAAAATTTTAGCCCCAGTGTTTGTCCCAGGTCTTAAGATGCTACAGACAGAATTTTAAGGCAATCAGATGAAGCCTTTAGGATCAGGGTGCAAAAGAATGACCCCTGTAAACATGCAAAAAAGGGCAAAAGTCGGACTTTCAAAAATTCATAACTCACTTCCTGTTCATATTAGACGTTAAAATATCAAATTTTTCGCCATGCCCGATGAGACTGCCAAGTTTGGTGAATTTTTGTGCATGTTTCGGGGGTCAAAAATGCAATCGAACAATCGGAAAAATAATAATAATAATAATTTCTACAAAAACAACAGGGACTTCGCAGCGGTCGCTGCTCAGGCCCTAATAATAATAATAATAATAAAAGTATTAATATTTTCTACAAAAACAATAGGGACCTCGCAGCCGTCGCAGCTCGGGCCCTAATAACAATTTCTAGAAAAACAATAGGGACCTCGCAGCGGTCACTGCTCGGGCCCTAATAATAATAATAATAATAATTTCCACAAAAACAATGGGGACCTCGTAGCGGTCGCTGCTCGGGCCCTAATAATAATTTCTACATAAACAATAGGGACCTCGCCGCGGTCGCTGCTCGGGCCCCAATAATAATTTCTACACAAAGTCCATTGTGGTGACCCGCCCCTTTTAAGTAAATTCAAAATGGCCGACTTCCTGTAAAACCTAGCTCATTGCTCCAAGAGACTTTTTTGTAGGTCTTGGTCTTATACATACAGTGAACCCTCGCTACTTCGCGGTTCACCTTTCGCGGGTTCAGTGCTTCGCGGGTATAAAAAATATTCGGGGGCATTGTAGTTTCGCCGAGCGGCACGACGGGCGCTGGAGCGGTTAGACGGCCGGCGTGCGCCGAAGAAGAGCGTGGGCGAAGAGGAGAGTGGACGAAGAAGAGCACGTTCCCCCGGACACGATCGGTGGCGACGTTTCGCGCGGTTCGGACCGTACCAGAGCTCCGGCCGGCGTGCGTGGCAGTTAAGCCGTAGAGGAGCACCTTCCCCGGGCACGGGCGGTGCCAAGCGGCCCCTAAGTTTAACCGAATGGAAGCTCCGGAGGAGGAGGGCATGCTCGCGTCACAGTAAGCCGAAGAGGAGCACCTTCGCCGGGCACGGGCGGTTCCAAGCGGCCCCTAAGTTTAACCGAATGGAAGCTCCGGAGGAGGCGGGCATGCTCGCGTCACAGTAAGCCGAAGAGGAGCACCTTCCCCGGGCACGGGCGGTGCCAAGCGGCCCCTAAGTTTAACCGAATGGAAGCTCCGGGGGAGGAGGGCGGGCGTGTGTCACAGTTAAGCCGAATTGGAACACCTCTTCCGCCCGGGCACGAACGGAGCGCGAAGCTGTCAGTTATGAATGAATAAATGAATAAATAAATAAAGAATGCCACCTTTCATTTCACAGGGCACACCGGACGGCGTACCAGCAGGTAATAGTCGGAGTAATTAAATAAATACAAAAAGAATGGCTGGGGAATAAAAAAATAATACGTTTTAATAATAATTTGTTTTTTTTGTTATAACATGAATTTCACTCTCTCTCTCTCTGTATATATATATATCTATCTATATATATATCTATATATATATATTATATATATTGTATTTTTTTTTAAGCATTTTTGAAGGTGCGCCGCTACTTCGCGGATTTTCAGTTTCCGCGGGTGGTCTCGGTCCCCATTAACCGCGACAACCGAGGGTTCACTGTACTCCATAAAATTTACAAAAAGCGAGGTGAAACACTCAACCAGGGCTGCTTTTTTGAACATTTCTCGAGGGCCATGGCGAGCCATTTAAAAAAAGCTGCACAACTAACGTATAAAATATTGATAAATTTGCTCTGCCTGATGTGTGTGTCAAGTTTCACGAGTTGTCGTTCATATTTAGAACCTCATAATCAGCGTTGTTTTATTGCCGGACAGTGCAATGCCACTCCCACAACTTTTCACGAAAAAGGATGAATTTCGTATTGTGACATCCTCATGGACGAAACAGTCCTCCGAGCATATATGAGGGCGACCTTGTTGAGTTGCACGGAGAAAAACATCCAAGAAAATAACTTGTATTAGCTTTTACCAGTTGGTGGCGCTACTACTACGATGAAAAATAAGTTGGTAGATGTCTTCAGGGTTGAAGTATCCTCAAATGTGTACAACTTCGAGAAGATAGGATCATCTCAGTCATGTTGCCGGAGCTTTTGTTGCCACAAAGTACAATCGGACTTTTCAGCACCGTAATAGCCACGCCTTTTGCCAAAACGTCACAAAACTCGGCAGAGAGTAAGATCATTGTCTTGAGTCTTTTCTGACTAATTTTCAGTCGGATTCGTCAAAAGGGCACCGTGCAGTACGTGAAAATTAAAATAAAAACAAATTTTTTATTCCACTTGGCGGCGCTGTGTGTATAACAAAATAATAACATTAAGATGTCTTCAGGTCGGGACATTTTATTTACAGGTGAAGGTTTGGATTTTTAGGAGCATGTGCAGGGGAGTTATTAAGCATTCATTTATTTGTATTAGGTTCATTTTGTCTTCTTATTATTGATATTTGACAGATTCATTAAAAGCAGACAATTATGTTTTAGGTAAATTTTTTACCTGACATGTTTCGGCGAGTCTTTCGCCTTCTTCAGAGTGTCGCATGATGGTGTCTTGAGACCCGTCTTTATCAGCTGATGTTCCATGAGGGTGTGAATTACCTGTCAAAAAAATGAAAAATCATAGCAGTAAAAGAACAAGCACAACATGAACATTACAAATCAGCAATCACTGACCACTGCAAAAGGGAAAACCACATCATGGACCGGGAGAAGGGCAGGGTCATCCGCACCGAAGAGAACAAACAACAGCGCTGGATCAGAGAGGCCATTGAGATCTGCAAGCGAGGCATAAAAACCATGAACAGAGACAAGGGAGCCTTCATCCTCTCTACCACCTGGAGCAGCATCTTGGCGGAGTGAACGGACAGCGGGGGGCGTGACTTGCCTTCATTCTTGTGACAGGTAAGTCACGCCCTCATGGAACATCAGCTGATAAAGACGGGTCACAAGACACCATCATGTGACACTCTGAAGAAGGCGAAAGACTTTCGTATTGTGACATCCTCAAGGCCTAAACACTCATCCGAGCAAATATAAGGTAGATTTTGTTAACCTGCCCGGAGAAAAACATCAACGAAAATAATTTGTATTTGTTTTAACCAGTTGGTGGCGCTACCACTGCGATCAAAAATAAGTTGGCAGCCGTCTTCAGGGCCTGAATATCCTCAAACGTGAAAAATTTCGAGAAGATGGATCATCTGAATCATTTTGCAGGAACTTTTGTTGCCACGGAGAATAATCAGACTCTGCGGCACCGCAATAGCCACGCCCTTCGAAGGAAAGTCACAAAAATAGGGATAGAGTAAGATCAATGTCTTGAGTCTTTTCTAGCCAATTTTCAATCGGATTCGTTAAAAGGGCACCGTGCAGTACGTCAAAATGTAAAAAATGATATTGATTGGCGCAAGGTGTATAACAGAATATAAACATATAGATGTCTTCAGGTACCGACTCTTTATGTATATGTGAAGTTTTGGATTTTTAGCAGCATGTGCAGGAGAGTTATTAAGCATTTTGTCCATTGCGGCGAAGGAAATCTTAAGTGAAAACTTTGAAGCCCCGCCCCCGTCATATAGTATTTCGGAAACAAAAGATTTTAGCCCCAGTGTTTGTCCCAGGTCTTAAGATGCTACAGACAGAATTTTAAGGCAATCAGATGAAGCCTTTAGGATCAGGGTGCAAAAGAATGACCCCTGTAAACATGCAAAAAAGGGCAAAAGTCGGACTTTCAAAAATTCATAACTCACTTCCTGTTCATATTAGACGTTAAAATATCAAATTTCTCGCCATGCCCGATGAGACTGCCAAGTTTGGTGAGTTTTTGTGCATGTTTCGGGGGTCAAAAATGCAATCGTACAATCGGAAAAATAATAATAATAATAATTTCTACAAAAACAACAGGGACTTCGCAGCGGTCGCTGCTCAGGCCCTAATAATAATAATAATAATAATAATAAAAGTAATAATATTTTCTACAAAAACAATAGGGACCTCGCAGCCGTCGTAGCTCGGGCCCTAATAACAATTTCTAGAAAAACAATAGGGACCTCGCAGCGGTCACTGCTCGGGCCCTAATAATAATAATAATAATAAAAATTTCCACAAAAACAATGGGGACCTCGTAGCGGTCGCTGCTCGGGCCCTAATAATAATTTCTACATAAACAATAGGGACCTCGCCGCGGTCGCTGCTCGGGCCCCAATAAGAATTTCTACACAAAGTCCATTGTGGTGACCCGCCCCCTTTTAATAAATTCAAAATGGCCGACTTCCTGTAAAACCTAGCTCATTGCTCCAAGAGACTTTTTTGTAGGTCTTGGTCTTATACATACAGTGAACCCTCGCTACTTCGCGGTTCACCTTTCGCGGGTTCAGTGCTTCGCGGGTATAAAAAATATTCGGGGGCATTGTAGTTTCGCCGAGCGGCACGACGGGGCGCTGGAGCGGTTAGACGGCAGGCGTGCGCCGAAGAAGAGCGTGGGCGAAGAGAAGAGTGGACGAAGAAGAGCACGTTCCCCCGGACACGATCGGTGGCGACGTTTCGCGCGGTTCGGACCGTACCAGAGCTCCGGCCGGCGTGCGTGGCAGTTAAGCCGTAGAGGAGCACCTTCCCCGGGCACGGGCGGTGCCAAGCGGCCCCTAAGTTTAACCGAATGGAAGCTCCGGAGGAGGAGGGCATGCTCGCGTCACAGTAAGCCGAAGAGGAGCACCTTCCCCGGGCACGGGCGGTTCCAAGCGGCCCCTAAGTTTAACCGAATGGAAGCTCCGGAGGAGGAGGGCATGCTCGCGACACAGTAAGCCGAAGAGGAGCACCTTCCCCGGGCACGGGTGGTGCCAAGCGGCCCCTAAGTTTAACCGAATGGAAGCTCCGGGGGAGGAGGGTGGGCGTGTGTCACAGTTAAGCCGAATTGGAGCACCTCTTCCGCCCGGGCACGAGCGGAGCGCGAAGCTGTCAGTTATGAATGAATAAATGAATAAATAAATAAATAAATAAAGAATGGCACCTTTCATTTCACAGGGCACACCAGACGGCGTACCAGCAGGTAAAAGTCTGAGTAATTAAATAAATACAAAAAGAATGGCTGGGGAATAAAAAAATAATACGTTTTAATAATAATTTGTTTTTTTTGTTATAACATGAATTTCACTCTCTCTCTCCCCGTATATATATATATATATATATATATATATTTATATATTTATTATATATATTGTATTTTTTTTTTAAGCATTTTTGAAGGTGCGCCGCTACTTCGCGGATTTTCAGTTTTCGCGGGTGGTCTCGGTCCCCATTAACCGCGATAACCGAGGGTTCACTGTACTCCATAAAATTTACAAAAAGCGAGGTGAAACACTCAACCAGGGCTGCTCTGCATGTTGTGCTGGGCCACCTGGAACAACAGCGGAGCTATGCAAGGATGCTCTTTGTGGACTACAGCTCGGCATTCAACACGATCATCCCAGACATCCTCGTCGCCAAACTGGACACTCTCGGCCTCCCTGCCCTCACACGCATCTGGATTAAGGACTTTCTGACCAACAGACCCCAGACTGTGTTGCTCGGCCCCTACACGTCCTCCACCCTCATGCTGAGCACCGGTTCCCCCCAAGGATGCGTGCTGAGCCCTCTCCTGTACGCCCTCTACACCTACGACTGCAGCCCGGCCCACGGCAACAACACCATCGTCAAGTTTGCTGACGACACGACAGTGGTCGGTCTGATCTCGGAAGGTGACGAGACAGCCTACAGAGAGGAGGTAGGGAGACTGACAACTTGGTGCAAGGACAACAGACTGCACCTTAACTCTGCTAAAACAAAGGAGATTGTCGTCGACTTCAGGAGGAACAAGACGCTGCCGCCCCCCCTCTGCATCGAAGGCGTGTGTGTGGAGAGGGTCCACACGTTCAAGTTCCTGGGAGTACAGATCTCCGATGACCTTTCTTGGAGTCACAACACCACAGCAGTGGTAAAGAAGGTCCGCCAACGTCTGCACTTCCTGAGAGTCCTCAGGAAATTCAACCTGGACAGGAAGCTGCTGCTGGCCTTCTACCACTCGTCCATCGAGAGCCTGCTGACGTACTGTGTCTCCACCTGGTACAGCGGCTGCACTGAGGCGGACAGAGTGAGGCTCCAGAGGACAGTCAAAACAGCGCAAAGGATTATTGGCTGCCCTCTCCCCTCGCTGTCGGACATCTACACCGCCCGGTGCCTCAGAAGGGCTCTCAACATCGTCAAAGACAATACCCACCCAAACTCACACCTGTTCGACCTGTTGCCCTCTGGCAGGCGCTACAGATGCATCAAATCAAGGACCAATAGACTGAGAAACAGTTTCTTTCCGAGAGCCATCTCCATACTGAACTCTCACACACACACACGAGACCACCCTAACCTTGCAAAACAGCATTGTGATGTGTTTCTATATGCCCTATTCAGTACTGAATTCCATTGCACTGTCGTATTTATTTATCTAATTTATATATTGTCTGTATTATTGTTGTATTGCACTGGAGAGGGGAGCCCTCTAATCTCGTTGCACACTTGAGTACAATGACAATAAAGGGATTTCTATTTCTATTCTATTCTTTTTTTAACTTTTCTCGAGGGCCATGGCGAGCCATTTCAAAAAAGCTGCACAACTAACGTATAAAATATTGATAAATTTGCTCTGCCTGATGTGTGTGTAAAGTTTCACGAGTTGTCGTTCATATTTAGAACCTCATAATCAGCGTTGTTTTATTGCCGAACAGTGCAATGCCACTCCCACAACTTTTCACGAAAAAGGATGAATTTCGTATTGTGACATCCTCATGGCCGAAACAGTCATCCGAGCATATATGAGGGCGACCTTGTTGAGTTGCACGGAGAAAAACATCCAAGAAAATAACTTGTATTAGCTTTTACCAGTTGGTGGCGCTACTACTACGATGAAAAATAAGTTGGTAGATGTCTTCAGGGCTGAAGTATCCTCAAATGTGTACAACTTCGAGAAGATAGGATCATCTGAGTCATGTTGCCGGAGCTTTTGTTGCCACAAAGTACAATCGGATTTTTCAGCACCGTAATAGCCACGCCTTTTGCCAAAACGTCACAAAATTCGGCACAGAGTAAGATCATTGTCTTGAGTCTTTTCTGACTAATTTTCAGTCGGATTCGTCAAAAGGGCACCGTGCAGTACGTGAAAATTAAAATAAAAACAAATTTTTGATTCCACTTGGCGGCGCTGTGTGTATAACAAAATAATAACATTAAGATGTCTTCAGGTCGGGACGTTTTATTTACAGGTGAAGGTTTGGATTTTTAGGAGCATGTGCAGGGGCGTTATTAAGCATTCATTTATTTGTATTAGGTTCATTTTGTCTTCTTATTATTGATATTTGACTGATTCATTAAAAGCAGACAATTATGTTTTAGGTTAATTTTTTACCTGACATGTTTCGGCGAGTCTTTCGCCTTCTTCAGAGTGTCGCATGATGGTGTCTTGAGACCCGTCTTTATCAGCTGATGTTCCATGAGGGTGTGACTTACCTGTCAAAAAAATGAAAAATCAGAGCAGTAAAAGAACAAGCACAACATGAACATTACAAATCAGCAATCACTGACCACTGCAAAAGGGAAAACCACATCATGGACCGGGAGAAGGGCAGGGTCATCCGCACCGAAGAGAACAAACAACAGCGCTGGATCAGAGAGGCCATTGAGATCTGCAAGCGAGGCATAAAAACCATGAACAGAGACAAGGGAGCCTTCATCCTCTCTACCACCTGGAGCAGCATCTTGGCGGAGTGAACGGACAGCGGGGGGCGTGACTTGCCTTCATTCTTGTGACAGGTAAGTCACGCCCTCATGGAAAATCAGCTGATAAAGACGGGCCACAAGACACCATCATGTGACACTCTGAAGAAGGCGAAAGACTTTCGTATTGTGACATCCTCAAGGCCTAAACACTCATCCGATCAAAAATAAGTTGGCAGCCGTCTTCAGGGCCTGAATATCCTCAAATGTGAAAAATTTCGAGAAGATGGATCATCTGAATCATTTTGCAGGAACTTTTGTTGCCACGGAGAATAATCAGACTCTGCGGCACCGTAATAGCCACGCCCTTCGAAGGAAAGTCACAAAAATAGGGATAGAGTAAGATCAATGTCTTGAGTCTTTTCTAGCCAATTTTCAATCGGATTCGTTAAAAGGGCACCGTGCAGGACGTCAAAATGTAAAAAATGATATTGATTGGCGCAAGGTGTATAACAGAATATAAACATATAGATGTCTTCAGGTACCGACTCTTGATGTACATGTGAAGTTTTGGATTTTTAGCAGCATGTGCAAGAGAGTTATTAAGCATTTTGTCCATTGCGGCGAAGGAAATCTTAAGTGAAAACTTCGAAGCCCCGCCCCCGTCATATAGTATTTCGGAAACAAAAAATTTTAGCCCCAGTGTTTGTCCCAGGTCTTAAGATGCTACAGACAGAATTTTAAGGCAATCAGATGAAGCCTTTAGGATCAGGGTGCAAAAGAATGACCCCTGTAAACATGCAAAAAAGGGCAAAAGTCGGACTTTCAAAAATTCATAACTCACTTCCTGTTCATATTAGACGTTAAAATATCAAATTTTTCGCCATGCCCGATGAGACTGCCAAGTTTGGTGAATTTTTGTGCATGTTTCGGGGGTCAAAAATGCAATCGAACAATCGGAAAAATAATAATAATAATAATTTCTACAAAAACAACAGGGACTTCGCAGCGGTCGCTGCTCAGGCCCTAATAATAATAATAATAATAAAAGTATTAATATTTTCTACAAAAACAATAGGGACCTCGCAGCCGTCGCAGCTCGGGCCCTAATAACAATTTCTAGAAAAACAATAGGGACCTCGCAGCGGTCACTGCTCGGGCCCTAATAATAATAATAATAATAATTTCCACAAAAACAATGGGGACCTCGTAGCGGTCGCTGCTCGGGCCCTAATAATAATTTCTACATAAACAATAGGGACCTCGCCGCGGTCGCTGCTCGGGCCCCAATAATAATTTCTACACAAAGTCCATTGTGGTGACCCGCCCCTTTTAAGTAAATTCAAAATGGCCGACTTCCTGTAAAACCTAGCTCATTGCTCCAAGAGACTTTTTTGTAGGTCTTGGTCTTATACATACAGTGAACCCTCGCTACTTCGCGGTTCACCTTTCGCGGGTTCAGTGCTTCGCGGGTATAAAAAATATTCGGGGGCATTGTAGTTTCGCCGAGCGGCACGACGGGCGCTGGAGCGGTTAGACGGCCGGCGTGCGCCGAAGAAGAGCGTGGGCGAAGAGGAGAGTGGACGAAGAAGAGCACGTTCCCCCGGACACGATCGGTGGCGACGTTTCGCGCGGTTCGGACCGTACCAGAGCTCCGGCCGGCGTGCGTGGCAGTTAAGCCGTAGAGGAGCACCTTCCCCGGGCACGGGCGGTGCCAAGCGGCCCCTAAGTTTAACCGAATGGAAGCTCCGGAGGAGGAGGGCATGCTCGCGTCACAGTAAGCCGAAGAGGAGCACCTTCGCCGGGCACGGGCGGTTCCAAGCGGCCCCTAAGTTTAACCGAATGGAAGCTCCGGAGGAGGCGGGCATGCTCGCGTCACAGTAAGCCGAAGAGGAGCACCTTCCCCGGGCACGGGCGGTGCCAAGCGGCCCCTAAGTTTAACCGAATGGAAGCTCCGGGGGAGGAGGGCGGGCGTGTGTCACAGTTAAGCCGAATTGGAACACCTCTTCCGCCCGGGCACGAACGGAGCGCGAAGCTGTCAGTTATGAATGAATAAATGAATAAATAAATAAATAAATAAAGAATGCCACCTTTCATTTCACAGGGCACACCGGACGGCGTACCAGCAGGTAATAGTCGGAGTAATTAAATAAATACAAAAAGAATGGCTGGGGAATAAAAAAATAATACGTTTTAATAATAATTTGTTTTTTTTGTTATAACATGAATTTCACTCTCTCTCTCTCTCTGTATATATATATATATATATCAATATATATCTATATATATATCTATATATATATATATTTATTATATATATTGTATTTTTTTTTAAGCATTTTTGAAGGTGCGCCGCTACTTCGCGGATTTTCAGTTTCCGCGGGTGGTCTCGGTCCCCATTAACCGCGACAACCGAGGGTTCACTGTACTCCATAAAATTTACAAAAAGCGAGGTGAAACACTCAACCAGGGCTGCTTTTTTGAACATTTCTCGAGGGCCATGGCGAGCCATTTAAAAAAAGCTGCACAACTAACGTATAAAATATTGATAAATTTGCTCTGCCTGATGTGTGTGTCAAGTTTCACGAGTTGTCGTTCATATTTAGAACCTCATAATCAGCGTTGTTTTATTGCCGGACAGTGCAATGCCACTCCCACAACTTTTCACGAAAAAGGATGAATTTCGTATTGTGACATCCTCATGGACGAAACAGTCCTCCGAGCATATATGAGGGCGACCTTGTTGAGTTGCACGGAGAAAAACATCCAAGAAAATAACTTGTATTAGCTTTTACCAGTTGGTGGCGCTACTACTACGATGAAAAATAAGTTGGTAGATGTCTTCAGGGTTGAAGTATCCTCAAATGTGTACAACTTCGATAAGATAGGATCATCTCAGTCACGTTGCCGGAGCTTTTGTTGCCACAAAGTACAATCGGACTTTTCAGCACCGTAATAGCCACGCCTTTTGCCAAAACGTCACAAAACTCGGCAGAGAGTAAGATCATTGTCTTGAGTCTTTTCTGACTAATTTTCAGTCGGATTCGTCAAAAGGGCACCGTGCAGTACGTGAAAATTAAAATAAAAACAAATTTTTTATTCCACTTGGCGGCGCTGTGTGTATAACAAAATAATAACATTAAGATGTCTTCAGGTCGGGACATTTTATTTACAGGTGAAGGTTTGGATTTTTAGGAGCATGTGCAGGGGAGTTATTAAGCATTCATTTATTTGTATTAGGTTCATTTTGTCTTCTTATTATTGATATTTGACAGATTCATTAAAAGCAGACAATTATGTTTTAGGTAAATTTTTTACCTGACATGTTTCGGCGAGTCTTTCGCCTTCTTCAGAGTGTCGCATGATGGTGTCTTGAGACCCGTCTTTATCAGCTGATGTTCCATGAGGGTGTGAATTACCTGTCAAAAAAATGAAAAATCATAGCAGTAAAAGAACAAGCACAACATGAACATTACAAATCAGCAATCACTGACCACTGCAAAAGGGAAAACCACATCATGGACCGGGAGAAGGGCAGGGTCATCCGCACCGAAGAGAACAAACAACAGCGCTGGATCAGAGAGGCCATTGAGATCTGCAAGCGAGGCATAAAAACCATGAACAGAGACAAGGGAGCCTTCATCCTCTCTACCACCTGGAGCAGCATCTTGGCGGAGTGAACGGACAGCGGGGGGCGTGACTTGCCTTCATTCTTGTGACAGGTAAGTCACGCCCTCATGGAACATCAGCTGATAAAGACGGGTCACAAGACACCATCATGTGACACTCTGAAGAAGGCGAAAGACTTTCGTATTGTGACATCCTCAAGGCCTAAACACTCATCCGAGCAAATATAAGGTAGATTTTGTTAACCTGCCCGGAGAAAAACATCAACGAAAATAATTTGTATTTGTTTTAACCAGTTGGTGGCGCTACCACTGCGATCAAAAATAAGTTGGCAGCCGTCTTCAGGGCCTGAATATCCTCAAATGTGAAAAATTTCGAGAAGATGGATCATCTGAATCATTTTGCAGGAACTTTTGTTGCCACGGAGAATAATCAGACTCTGCGGCACCGCAATAGCCACGCCCTTCGAAGGAAAGTCACAAAAATAGGGATAGAGTAAGATCAATGTCTTGAGTCTTTTCTAGCCAATTTTCAATCGGATTCGTTAAAAGGGCACCGTGCAGTACGTCAAAATGTAAAAAATGATATTGATTGGCGCAAGGTGTATAACAGAATATAAACATATAGATGTCTTCAGGTACCGACTCTTTATGTATATGTGAAGTTTTGGATTTTTAGCAGCATGTGCAGGAGAGTTATTAAGCATTTTGTCCATTGCGGCGAAGGAAATCTTAAGTGAAAACTTTGAAGCCCCGCCCCCGTCATATAGTATTTCGGAAACAAAAGATTTTAGCCCCAGTGTTTGTCCCAGGTCTTAAGATGCTACAGACAGAATTTTAAGGCAATCAGATGAAGCCTTTAGGATCAGGGTGCAAAAGAATGACCCCTGTAAACATGCAAAAAAGGGCAAAAGTCGGACTTTCAAAAATTCATAACTCACTTCCTGTTCATATTAGACGTTAAAATATCAAATTTCTCGCCATGCCCGATGAGACTGCCAAGTTTGGTGAGTTTTTGTGCATGTTTCGGGGGTCAAAAATGCAATCGTACAATCGGAAAAATAATAATAATAATAATTTCTACAAAAACAACAGGGACCTCGCAGCCGTCGTAGCTCGGGCCCTAATAACAATTTCTAGAAAAACAATAGGGACCTCGCAGCGGTCACTGCTCGGGCCCTAATAATAATAATAATAATAAAAATTTCCACAAAAACAATGGGGACCTCGTAGCGGTCGCTGCTCGGGCCCTAATAATAATTTCTACATAAACAATAGGGACCTCGCCGCGGTCGCGGCTCGGGCCCCAATAATAATTTCTACACAAAGTCCATTGTGGTGACCCGCCCCCTTTTAATAAATTCAAAATGGCCGACTTCCTGTAAAACCTAGCTCATTGCTCCAAGAGACTTTTTTGTAGGTCTTGGTCTTATACATACAGTGAACCCTCGCTACTTCGCGGTTCACCTTTCGCGGGTTCAGTGCTTCGCGGGTATAAAAAATATTCGGGGGCATTGTAGTTTCGCCGAGCGGCACGACGGGGCGCTGGAGCGGTTAGACGGCCGGCGTGCGCCGAAGAAGAGCGTGGGCGAAGAGAAGAGTGGACGAAGAAGAGCACGTTCCCCCGGACACGATCGGTGGCGACGTTTCGCGCGGTTCGGACCGTACCAGAGCTCCGGCCGGCGTGCGTGGCAGTTAAGCCGAAGAGGAGCACCTTCCCCGGGCACGGGCGGTGCCAAGCGGCCCCTAAGTTTAACCGAATGGAAGCTCCGGAGGAGGAGGGCATGCTCGCGTCACAGTAAGCCGAAGAGGAGCACCTTCCCCGGGCACGGGCGGTTCCAAGCGGCCCCTAAGTTTAACCGAATGGAAGCTCCGGAGGAGGAGGGCATGCTCGCGACACAGTAAGCCGAAGAGGAGCACCTTCCCCGGGCACGGGCGGTGCCAAGCGGCCCCTAAGTTTAACCGAATGGAAGCTCCGGGGGAGGAGGGTGGGCGTGTGTCACAGTTAAGCCGAATTGGAGCACCTCTTCCGCCCGGGCACGAGCGGAGCGCGAAGCTGTCAGTTATGAATGAATAAATGAATAAATAAATAAATAAATAAAGAATGGCACCTTTCATTTCACAGTGCACACCAGACGGCGTACCAGCAGGTAAAAGTCTGAGTAATTAAATCAATACAAAAAGAATGGCTGGGGAATAAAAAAATAATACGTTTTAATAATAATTTGTTTTTTTTGTTATAACATGAATTTCACTCTCTCTCTCCCCGTATATATATACATATATATATATATATATATATATATATATATATTTATATATTTATTATATATATTGTATTTTTTTTTAAGCATTTTTGAAGGTGCGCCGCTACTTCGCGGATTTTCAGTTTTCGCGGGTGGTCTCGGTCCCCATTAACCGCGATAACCGAGGGTTCACTGTACTCCATAAAATTTACAAAAAGCGAGGTGAAACACTCAACCAGGGCTGCTCTGCATGTTGTGCTGGGCCACCTGGAACAACAGCGGAGCTATGCAAGGATGCTCTTTGTGGACTACAGCTCGGCATTCAACACGATCATCCCAGACATCCTCGTCGCCAAACTGGACACTCTCGGCCTCCCTGCCCTCACACGCATCTGGATTAAGGACTTTCTGACCAACAGACCCCAGACTGTGTTGCTCGGCCCCTACACGTCCTCCACCCTCATGCTGAGCACCGGTTCCCCCCAAGGATGCGTGCTGAGCCCTCTCCTGTACGCCCTCTACACCTACGACTGCAGCCCGGCCCACGGCAACAACACCATCGTCAAGTTTGCTGACGACACGACAGTGGTCGGTCTGATCTCGGAAGGTGACGAGACAGCCTATAGAGAGGAGGTAGGGAGACTGACAACTTGGTGCAAGGACAACAGACTGCACCTTAACTCTGCTAAAACAAAGGAGATTGTCGTCGACTTCAGGAGGAACAAGACGCTGCCGCCCCCCCTCTGCATCGAAGGCGTGTGTGTGGAGAGGGTCCACACGTTCAAGTTCCTGGGAGTACAGATCTCCGATGACCTTTCTTGGAGTCACAACACCACAGCAGTGGTAAAGAAGGTCCGCCAACGTCTGCACTTCCTGAGAGTCCTCAGGAAATTCAACCTGGACAGGAAGCTGCTGCTGGCCTTCTACCACTCGTCCATCGAGAGCCTGCTGACGTACTGTGTCTCCACCTGGTACAGCGGCTGCACTGAGGCGGACAGAGTGAGGCTCCAGAGGACAGTCAAAACAGCGCAAAGGATTATTGGCTGCCCTCTCCCCTCGCTGTCGGACATCTACACCGCCCGGTGCCTCAGAAGGGCTCTCAACATCGTCAAAGACAATACCCACCCAAACTCACACCTGTTCGACCTGTTGCCCTCTGGCAGGCGCTACAGATGCATCAAATCAAGGACCAATAGACTGAGAAACAGTTTCTTTCCGAGAGCCATCTCCATACTGAACTCTCACACACACACGAGACCACCCTAACCTTGCAAAACAGCATTGTGATGTGTTTCTATATGCCCTATTCAGTACTGAATTCCATTGCACTGTCGTATTTATTTATCTAATTTATATATTGTCTGTATTATTGTTGTATTGCACTGGAGAGGGGAGCCCTCTAATCTCGTTGCACACTTGAGTACAATGACAATAAAGGGATTTCTATTTCTATTCTATTCTTTTTTTAACTTTTCTCGAGGGCCATGGCGAGCCATTTCAAAAAAGCTGCACAACTAACGTATAAAATATTGATAAATTTGCTCTGCCTGATGTGTGTGTAAAGTTTCACGAGTTGTCGTTCATATTTAGAACCTCATAATCAGCGTTGTTTTATTGCCGAACAGTGCAATGCCACTCCCACAACTTTTCACGAAAAAGGATGAATTTCGTATTGTGACATCCTCATGGCCGAAACAGTCATCCGAGCATATATGAGGGCGACCTTGTTGAGTTGCACGGAGAAAAACATCCAAGAAAATAACTTGTATTAGCTTTTACCAGTTGGTGGCGCTACTACTACGATGAAAAATAAGTTGGTAGATGTCTTCAGGGCTGAAGTATCCTCAAATGTGTACAACTTCGAGAAGATAGGATCATCTGAGTCATGTTGCCGGAGCTTTTGTTGCCACAAAGTACAATCGGATTTTTCAGCACCGTAATAGCCACGCCTTTTGCCAAAACGTCACAAAATTCGGCACAGAGTAAGATCATTGTCTTGAGTCTTTTCTGACTAATTTTCAGTCGGATTCGTCAAAAGGGCACCGTGCAGTACGTGAAAATTAAAATAAAAACAAATTTTTGATTCCACTTGGCGGCGCTGTGTGTATAACAAAATAATAACATTAAGATGTCTTCAGGTCGGGACGTTTTATTTACAGGTGAAGGTTTGGATTTTTAGGAGCATGTGCAGGGGCGTTATTAAGCATTCATTTATTTGTATTAGGTTCATTTTGTCTTCTTATTATTGATATTTGACTGATTCATTAAAAGCAGACAATTATGTTTTAGGTTAATTTTTTACCTGACATGTTTCGGCGAGTCTTTCGCCTTCTTCAGAGTGTCGCATGATGGTGTCTTGAGACCCGTCTTTATCAGCTGATGTTCCATGAGGGTGTGACTTACCTGTCAAAAAAATGAAAAATCAGAGCAGTAAAAGAACAAGCACAACATGAACATTACAAATCAGCAATCACTGACCACTGCAAAAGGGAAAACCACATCATGGACCGGGAGAAGGGCAGGGTCATCCGCACCGAAGAGAACAAACAACAGCGCTGGATCAGAGAGGCCATTGAGATCTGCAAGCGAGGCATAAAAACCATGAACAGAGACAAGGGAGCCTTCATCCTCTCTACCACCTGGAGCAGCATCTTGGCGGAGTGAACGGACAGCGGGGGGCGTGACTTGCCTTCATTCTTGTGACAGGTAAGTCACGCCCTCATGGAACATCAGCTGATAAAGACGGGCCACAAGACACCATCATGTGACACTCTGAAGAAGGCGAAAGACTTTTGTATTGTGACATCCTCAAGGCCGAAACACTCATCCGATCAAAAATAAGTTGGCAGCCGTCTTCAGGGCCTGAATATCCTCAAATGTGAAAAATTTCGAGAAGATGGATCATCTGAATCATTTTGCAGGAACTTTTGTTGCCACGGAGAATAATCAGACTCTGCGGCACCGTAATAGCCACGCCCTTCGAAGGAAAGTCACAAAAATAGGGATAGAGTAAGATCAATGTCTTGAGTCTTTTCTAGCCAATTTTCAATCGGATTCGTTAAAAGGGCACCGTGCAGGACGTCAAAATGTAAAAAATGATATTGATTGGCGCAAGGTGTATAACAGAATATAAACATATAGATGTCTTCAGGTACCGACTCTTGATGTACATGTGAAGTTTTGGATTTTTAGCAGCATGTGCAAGAGAGTTATTAAGCATTTTGTCCATTGCGGCGAAGGAAATCTTAAGTGAAAACTTCGAAGCCCCGCCCCCGTCATATAGTATTTCGGAAACAAAAAATTTTAGCCCCAGTGTTTGTCCCAGGTCTTAAGATGCTACAGACAGAATTTTAAGGCAATCAGATGAAGCCTTTAGGATCAGGGTGCAAAAGAATGACCCCTGTAAACATGCAAAAAAGGGCAAAAGTCGGACTTTCAAAAATTCATAACTCACTTCCTGTTCATATTAGACGTTAAAATATCAAATTTTTCGCCATGCCCGATGAGACTGCCAAGTTTGGTGAATTTTTGTGCATGTTTCGGGGGTCAAAAATGCAATCGAACAATCGGAAAAATAATAATAATAATAATTTCTACAAAAACAACAGGGACTTCGCAGCGGTCGCTGCTCAGGCCCTAATAATAATAATAATAATAAAAGTATTAATATTTTCTACAAAAACAATAGGGACCTCGCAGCCGTCGCAGCTCGGGCCCTAATAACAATTTCTAGAAAAACAATAGGGACCTCGCAGCGGTCACTGCTCGGGCCCTAATAATAATAATAATAATAATTTCCACAAAAACAATGGGGACCTCGTAGCGGTCGCTGCTCGGGCCCTAATAATAATTTCTACATAAACAATAGGGACCTCGCCGCGGTCGCTGCTCGGGCCCCAATAATAATTTCTACACAAAGTCCATTGTGGTGACCCGCCCCTTTTAAGTAAATTCAAAATGGCCGACTTCCTGTAAAACCTAGCTCATTGCTCCAAGAGACTTTTTTGTAGGTCTTGGTCTTATACATACAGTGAACCCTCGCTACTTCGCGGTTCACCTTTCGCGGGTTCAGTGCTTCGCGGGTATAAAAAATATTCGGGGGCATTGTAGTTTCGCCGAGCGGCACGACGGGCGCTGGAGCGGTTAGACGGCCGGCGTGCGCCGAAGAAGAGCGTGGGCGAAGAGGAGAGTGGACGAAGAAGAGCACGTTCCCCCGGACACGATCGGTGGCGACGTTTCGCGCGGTTCGGACCGTACCAGAGCTCCGGCCGGCGTGCGTGGCAGTTAAGCCGTAGAGGAGCACCTTCCCCGGGCACGGGCGGTGCCAAGCGGCCCCTAAGTTTAACCGAATGGAAGCTCCGGAGGAGGAGGGCATGCTCGCGTCACAGTAAGCCGAAGAGGAGCACCTTCCCCGGGCACGGGCGGTTCCAAGCGGCCCCTAAGTTTAACCAAATGGAAGCTCCGGAGGAGGAGGGCATGCTCGCGTTACAGTAAGCCGAAGAGGAGCACCTTCGCCGGGCACGGGCGGTTCCAAGCGGCCCCTAAGTTTAACCGAATGGAAGCTCCGGAGGAGGCGGGCATGCTCGCGTCACAGTAAGCCGAAGAGGAGCACCTTCCCCGGGCACGGGCGGTGCCAAGCGGCCCCTAAGTTTAACCGAATGGAAGCTCCGGGGGAGGAGGGTGGGCGTGTGTCACAGTTAAGCCGAATTGGAGCACCTCTTCCGCCCGGGCACGAGCGGAGCGCGAAGCTGTCAGTTATGAATGAATAAATGAATAAATAAATAAATAAATAAAGAATGGCACATTTCATTTCACAGGGCACACCAGACGGCGTACCAGCAGGTAAAAGTCTGAGTAATTAAATAAATACAAAAAGAATGGCTGGGGAATAAAAAAATAATACGTTTTAATAATAATTTGTTTTTTTTGTTATAACATGAATTTCACTCTCTCTCTCCCCGTATATATATATATATATATATATATATATATATATATATATATATATATATTTATATATTTATTATATATATTGTATTTTTTTTTTAAGCATTTTTGAAGGTGCGCCGCTACTTCGCGGATTTTCAGTTTTCGCGGGTGGTCTCGGTCCCCATTAACCGCGATAACCGAGGGTTCACTGTACTCCATAAAATTTACAAAAAGCGAGGTGAAACACTCAACCAGGGCTGCTCTGCATGTTGTGCTGTGCCACCTGGAACAACAGCGGAGCTATGCAAGGATGCTCTTTGTGGACTACAGCTCGGCATTCAACACGATCATCCCAGACATCCTCGTCGCCAAACTGGACACTCTCGGCCTCCCTGCCCTCACACGCATCTGGATTAAGGACTTTCTGACCAACAGACCCCAGACTGTGTTGCTCGGCCCCTACACGTCCTCCACCCTCATGCTGAGCACCGGTTCCCCCCAAGGATGCGTGCTGAGCCCTCTCCTGTACGCCCTCTACACCTACGACTGCAGCCCGGCCCACGGCAACAACACCATCGTCAAGTTTGCTGACGACACGACAGTGGTCGGTCTGATCTCGGAAGGTGACGAGACAGCCTATAGAGAGGAGGTAGGGAGACTGACAACTTGGTGCAAGGACAACAGACTGCACCTTAACTCTGCTAAAACAAAGGAGATTGTCGTCGACTTCAGGAGGAACAAGACGCTGCCGCCCCCCCTCTGCATCGAAGGCGTGTGTGTGGAGAGGGTCCACACGTTCAAGTTCCTGGGAGTACAGATCTCCGATGACCTTTCTTGGAGTCACAACACCACAGCAGTGGTAAAGAAGGTCCGCCAACGTCTGCACTTCCTGAGAGTCCTCAGGAAATTCAACCTGGACAGGAAGCTGCTGCTGGCCTTCTACCACTCGTCCATCGAGAGCCTGCTGACGTACTGTGTCTCCACCTGGTACAGCGGCTGCACTGAGGCGGACAGAGTGAGGCTCCAGAGGACAGTCAAAACAGCGCAAAGGATTATTGGCTGCCCTCTCCCCTCGCTGTCGGACATCTACACCGCCCGGTGCCTCAGAAGGGCTCTCAACATCGTCAAAGACAATACCCACCCAAACTCACACCTGTTCGACCTGTTGCCCTCTGGCAGGCGCTACAGATGCATCAAATCAAGGACCAATAGACTGAGAAACAGTTTCTTTCCGAGAGCCATCTCCATACTGAACTCTCACACACACACGAGACCACCCTAACCTTGCAAAACAGCATTGTGATGTGTTTCTATATGCCCTATTCAGTACTGAATTCCATTGCACTGTCGTATTTATTTATCTAATTTATATATTGTCTGTATTATTGTTGTATTGCACTGGAGAGGGGAGCCCTCTAATCTCGTTGCACACTTGAGTACAATGACAATAAAGGGATTTCTATTTCTATTCTATTCTTTTTTTAACTTTTCTCGAGGGCCATGGCGAGCCATTTCAAAAAAGCTGCACAACTAACGTATAAAATATTGATAAATTTGCTCTGCCTGATGTGTGTGTAAAGTTTCACGAGTTGTCGTTCATATTTAGAACCTCATAATCAGCGTTGTTTTATTGCCGAACAGTGCAATGCCACTCCCACAACTTTTCACGAAAAAGGATGAATTTCGTATTGTGACATCCTCATGGCCGAAACAGTCATCCGAGCATATATGAGGGCGACCTTGTTGAGTTGCACGGAGAAAAACATCCAAGAAAATAACTTGTATTAGCTTTTACCAGTTGGTGGTGCTACTACTACGATGAAAAATAAGTTGGTAGATGTCTTCAGGGCTGAAGTATCCTCAAATGTGTACAACTTTGAGAAGATAGGATCATCTGAGTCATGTTGCCGGAGCTTTTGTTGCCACAAAGTACAATCGGATTTTTCAGCACCGTAATAGCCACGCCTTTTGCCAAAACGTCACAAAATTCGGCACAGAGTAAGATCATTGTCTTGAGTCTTTTCTGACTAATTTTCAGTCGGATTCGTCAAAAGGGCACCGTGCAGTACGTGAAAATTAAAATAAAAACAAATTTTTTATTCCACTTGGCGGCGCTGTGTGTATAACAAAATAATAACATTAAGATGTCTTCAGGTCGGGACGTTTTATTTACAGGTGAAGGTTTGGATTTTTAGGAGCATGTGCAGGGGAGTTATTAAGCATTCATTTATTTGTATTAGGTTCATTTTGTCTTCTTATTATTGATATTTGACAGATTCATTAAAAGCAGACAATTATGTTTTAGGTTAATTTTTTACCTGACATGTTTCGGCGAGTCTTTCGCCTTCTTCAGAGTGTCGCATGATGGTGTCTTGAGACCCGTCTTTATCAGCTGATGTTCCATGAGGGTGTGAATTACCTGTCAAAAAAATGAAAAATCATAGCAGTAAAAGAACAAGCACAACATGAACATTACAAATCAGCAATCACTGACCACTGCAAAAGGGAAAACCACATCATGGACCGGGAGAAGGGCAGGGTCATCCGCACCGAAGAGAACAAACAACAGCGCTGGATCAGAGAGGCCATTGAGATCTGCAAGCGAGGCATAAAAACCATGAACAGAGACAAGGGAGCCTTCATCCTCTCTACCACCTGGAGCAGCATCTTGGCGGAGTGAACGGACAGCGGGGGGCGTGACTTGCCTTCATTCTTGTGACAGGTAAGTCACGCCCTCATGGAACATCAGCTGATAAAGACGGGTCACAAGACACCATCATGTGACACTCTGAAGAAGGCGAAAGACTTTCGTATTGTGACATCCTCAAGGCCTAAACACTCATCCGAGCAAATATAAGGTAGATTTTGTTAACCTGCCCGGAGAAAAACATCAACGAAAATAATTTGTATTTGTTTTAACCAGTTGGTGGCGCTACCACTGCGATCAAAAATAAGTTGGCAGCCGTCTTCAGGGCCTGAATATCCTCAAATGTGAAAAATTTCGAGAAGGTGGATCATCTGAATCATTTTGCAGGAACTTTTGTTGCCACGGAGAATAATCAGACTCTGCGGCACCGCAATAGCCACGCCCTTCGAAGGAAAGTCACAAAAATAGGGATAGAGTAAGATCAATGTCTTGAGTCTTTTCTAGCCAATTTTCAATCGGATTCGTTAAAAGGGCACCGTGCAGTACGTCAAAATGTAAAAAATGATATTGATTGGCGCAAGGTGTATAACAGAATATAAACATATAGATGTCTTCAGGTACCGACTCTTTATGTATATGTGAAGTTTTGGATTTTTAGCAGCATGTGCAGGAGAGTTATTAAGCATTTTGTCCATTGCGGCGAAGGAAATCTTAAGTGAAAACTTTGAAGCCCCGCCCCCGTCATATAGTATTTCGGAAACAAAAGATTTTAGCCCCAGTGTTTGTCCCAGGTCTTAAGATGCTACAGACAGAATTTTAAGGCAATCAGATGAAGCCTTTAGGATCAGGGTGCAAAAGAATGACCCCTGTAAACATGCAAAAAAGGGCAAAAGTCGGACTTTCAAAAATTCATAACTCACTTCCTGTTCATATTAGACGTTAAAATATCAAATTTCTCGCCATGCCCGATGAGACTGCCAAGTTTGGTGAGTTTTTGTGCATGTTTCGGGGGTCAAAAATGCAATCGTACAATCGGAAAAATAATAATAATAATAATTTCTACAAAAACAACAGGGACTTCGCAGCGGTCGCTGCTCAGGCCCTAATAATAATAATAATAATAATAATAAAAGTAATAATATTTTCTACAAAAACAATAGGGACCTCGCAGCCGTCGTAGCTCGGGCCCTAATAACAATTTCTAGAAAAACAATAGGGACCTCGCAGCGGTCACTGCTCGGGCCCTAATAATAATAATAATAATAAAAATTTCCACAAAAACAATGGGGACCTCGTAGCGGTCGCTGCTCGGGCCCTAATAATATTTTCTACATAAACAATAGGGACCTCGCCGCAGTCGCGGCTCGGGCCCCAATAATAATTTCTACACAAAGTCCATTGTGGTGACCCGCCCCCTTTTAATAAATTCAAAATGGCCGACTTCCTGTAAAACCTAGCTCATTGCTCCAAGAGACTTTTTTGTAGGTCTTGGTCTTATACATACAGTGAACCCTCGCTACTTCGCGGTTCACCTTTCGCGGGTTCAGTGCTTCGCGGGTATAAAAAATATTCGGGGGCATTGTAGTTTCGCCGAGCGGCACGACGGGGCGCTGGAGCGGTTAGACGGCCGGCGTGCGCCGAAGAAGAGCGTGGGCGAAGAGAAGAGTGGACGAAGAAGAGCACGTTCCCCCGGACACGATCGGTGGCGACGTTTCGCGCGGTTCGGACCGTACCAGAGCTCCGGCCGGCGTGCGTGGCAGTTAAGCCGTAGAGGAGCACCTTCCCCGGGCACGGGCGGTGCCAAGCGGCCCCTAAGTTTAACCGAATGGAAGCTCCGGAGGAGGAGGGCATGCTCGCGTCACAGTAAGCCGAAGAGGAGCACCTTCCCCGGGCACGGGCGGTTCCAAGCGGCCCCTAAGTTTAACCGAATGGAAGCTCCGGAGGAGGAGGGCATGCTCGCGACACAGTAAGCCGAAGAGGAGCACCTTCCCCGGGCACGGGCGGTGCCAAGCGGCCCCTAAGTTTAACCGAATGGAAGCTCCGGGGGAGGAGGGTGGGCGTGTGTCACAGTTAAGCCGAATTGGAGCACCTCTTCCGCCCGGGCACGAGCGGAGCGCGAAGCTGTCAGTTATGAATGAATAAATGAATAAATAAATAAATAAATAAAGAATGGCACCTTTCATTTCACAGGGCACACCAGACGGCGTACCAGCAGGTAAAAGTCTGAGTAATTAAATAAATACAAAAAGAATGGCTTGGGAATAAAAAAATAATACGTTTTAATAATAATTTGTTTTTTTTGTTATAACATGAATTTCACTCTCTCTCTCCCCGTATATATATATATATATATATATATATTTATATATTTATTATATATATTGTATTTTTTTTTAAGCATTTTTGAAGGTGCGCCGCTACTTCGCGGATTTTCAGTTTTCGCGGGTGGTCTCGGTCCCCATTAACCGCGATAACCGAGGGTTCACTGTACTCCATAAAATTTACAAAAAGCGAGGTGAAACACTCAACCAGGGCTGCTCTGCATGTTGTGCTGGGCCACCTGGAACAACAGCGGAGCTATGCAAGGATGCTCTTTGTGGACTTCAGCTCGGCATTCAACACGATCATCCCAGACATCCTCGTCGCCAAACTGGACACTCTCGGCCTCCCTGCCCTCACACGCATCTGGATTAAGGACTTTCTGACCAACAGACCCCAGACTGTGTTGCTCGGCCCCTACACGTCCTCCACCCTCATGCTGAGCACCGGTTCCCCCCAAGGATGCGTGCTGAGCCCTCTCCTGTACGCCCTCTACACCTACGACTGCAGCCCGGCCCACGGCAACAACACCATCGTCAAGTTTGCTGACGACACGACAGTGGTCGGTCTGATCTCGGAAGGTGACGAGACAGCCTACAGAGAGGAGGTAGGGAGACTGACAACTTGGTGCAAGGACAACAGACTGCACCTTAACTCTGCTAAAACAAAGGAGATTGTCGTCGACTTCAGGAGGAACAAGACGCTGCCGCCCCCCCTCTGCATCGAAGGCGTGTGTGTGGAGAGGGTCCACACGTTCAAGTTCCTGGGAGTACAGATCTCCGATGACCTTTCTTGGAGTCACAACACCACAGCAGTGGTAAAGAAGGTCCGCCAACGTCTGCACTTCCTGAGAGTCCTCAGGAAATTCAACCTGGACAGGAAGCTGCTGCTGGCCTTCTACCACTCGTCCATCGAGAGCCTGCTGACGTACTGTGTCTCCACCTGGTACAGCGGCTGCACTGAGGCGGACAGAGTGAGGCTCCAGAGGACAGTCAAAACAGCGCAAAGGATTATTGGCTGCCCTCTCCCCTCGCTGTCGGACATCTACACCGCCCGGTGCCTCAGAAGGGCTCTCAACATCGTCAAAGACAATACCCACCCAAACTCACACCTGTTCGACCTGTTGCCCTCTGGCAGGCGCTACAGATGCATCAAATCAAGGACCAATAGACTGAGAAACAGTTTCTTTCCGAGAGCCATCTCCATACTGAACTCTCACACACACACGAGACCACCCTAACCTTGCAAAACAGCATTGTGATGTGTTTCTATATGCCCTATTCAGTACTGAATTCCATTGCACTGTCGTATTTATTTATCTAATTTATATATTGTATGTATTATTGTTGTATTGCACTGGAGAGGGGAGCCCTCTAATCTCGTTGCACACTTGAGTACAATGACAATAAAGGGATTTCTATTTCTATTCTATTCTTTTTTTAACTTTTCTCGAGGGCCATGGCGAGCCATTTCAAAAAAGCTGCACAACTAACGTATAAAATATTGATAAATTTGCTCTGCCTGATGTGTGTGTAAAGTTTCACGAGTTGTCGTTCATATTTAGAACCTCATAATCAGCGTTGTTTTATTGCCGAACAGTGCAATGCCACTCCCACAACTTTTCACGAAAAAGGATGAATTTCGTATTGTGACATCCTCATGGCCGAAACAGTCATCCGAGCATATATGAGGGCGACCTTGTTGAGTTGCACGGAGAAAAACATCCAAGAAAATAACTTGTATTAGCTTTTACCAGTTGGTGGCGCTACTACTACGATGAAAAATAAGTTGGTAGATGTCTTCAGGGCTGAAGTATCCTCAAATGTGTACAACTTCGAGAAGATAGGATCATCTGAGTCATGTTGCCGGAGCTTTTGTTGCCACAAAGTACAATCGGATTTTTCAGCACCGTAATAGCCACGCCTTTTGCCAAAACGTCACAAAATTCGGCACAGAGTAAGATCATTGTCTTGAGTCTTTTCTGACTAATTTTCAGTCGGATTCGTCAAAAGGGCACCGTGCAGTACGTGAAAATTAAAATAAAAACAAATTTTTGATTCCACTTGGCGGCGCTGTGTGTATAACAAAATAATAACATTAAGATGTCTTCAGGTCGGGACGTTTTATTTACAGGTGAAGGTTTGGATTTTTAGGAGCATGTGCAGGGGCGTTATTAAGCATTCATTTATTTGTATTAGGTTCATTTTGTCTTCTTATTATTGATATTTGACTGATTCATTAAAAGCAGACAATTATGTTTTAGGTTAATTTTTTACCTGACATGTTTCGGCGAGTCTTTCGCCTTCTTCAGAGTGTCGCATGATGGTGTCTTGAGACCCGTCTTTATCAGCTGATGTTCCATGAGGGTGTGACTTACCTGTCAAAAAAATGAAAAATCAGAGCAGTAAAAGAACAAGCACAACATGAACATTACAAATCAGCAATCACTGACCACTGCAAAAGGGAAAACCACATCATGGACCGGGAGAAGGGCAGGGTCATCCGCACCGAAGAGAACAAACAACAGCGCTGGATCAGAGAGGCCATTGAGATCTGCAAGCGAGGCATAAAAACCATGAACAGAGACAAGGGAGCCTTCATCCTCTCTACCACCTGGAGCAGCATCTTGGCGGAGTGAACGGACAGCGGGGGGCGTGACTTGCCTTCATTCTTGTGACAGGTAAGTCACGCCCTCATGGAACATCAGCTGATAAAGACGGGCCACAAGACACCATCATGTGACACTCTGAAGAAGGCGAAAGACTTTCGTATTGTGACATCCTCAAGGCCTAAACACTCATCCGATCAAAAATAAGTTGGCAGCCGTCTTCAGGGCCTGAATATCCTCAAATGTGAAAAATTTCGAGAAGATGGATCATCTGAATCATTTTGCAGGAACTTTTGTTGCCACGGAGAATAATCAGACTCTGCGGCACCGTAATAGCCACGCCCTTCGAAGGAAAGTCACAAAAATAGGGATAGAGTAAGATCAATGTCTTGAGTCTTTTCTAGCCAATTTTCAATCGGATTCGTTAAAAGGGCACCGTGCAGGACGTCAAAATGTAAAAAATGATATTGATTGGCGCAAGGTGTATAACAGAATATAAACATATAGATGTCTTCAGGTACCGACTCTTGATGTACATGTGAAGTTTTGGATTTTTAGCAGCATGTGCAAGAGAGTTATTAAGCATTTTGTCCATTGCGGCGAAGGAAATCTTAAGTGAAAACTTCGAAGCCCCGCCCCCGTCATATAGTATTTCGGAAACAAAAAATTTTAGCCCCAGTGTTTGTCCCAGGTCTTAAGATGCTACAGACAGAATTTTAAGGCAATCAGATGAAGCCTTTAGGATCAGGGTGCAAAAGAATGACCCCTGTAAACATGCAAAAAAGGGCAAAAGTCGGACTTTCAAAAATTCATAACTCACTTCCTGTTCATATTAGACGTTAAAATATCAAATTTTTCGCCATGCCCGATGAGACTGCCAAGTTTGGTGAATTTTTGTGCATGTTTCGGGGGTCAAAAATGCAATCGAACAATCGGAAAAATAATAATAATAATAATTTCTACAAAAACAACAGGGACTTCGCAGCGGTCGCTGCTCAGGCCCTAATAATAATAATAATAATAAAAGTATTAATATTTTCTACAAAAACAATAGGGACCTCGCAGCCGTCGCAGCTCGGGCCCTAATAACAATTTCTAGAAAAACAATAGGGACCTCGCAGCGGTCACTGCTCGGGCCCGAATAATAATAATAATAATAATTTCCACAAAAACAATGGGGACCTCGTAGCGGTCGCTGCTCGGGCCCTAATAATAATTTCTACATAAACAATAGGGACCTCGCCGCGGTCGCTGCTCGGGCCCCAATAATAATTTCTACACAAAGTCCATTGTGGTGACCCGCCCCTTTTAAGTAAATTCAAAATGGCCGACTTCCTGTAAAACCTAGCTCATTGCTCCAAGAGACTTTTTTGTAGGTCTTGGTCTTATACATACAGTGAACCCTCGCTACTTCGCGGTTCACCTTTCGCGGGTTCAGTGCTTCGCGGGTATAAAAAATATTCGGGGGCATTGTAGTTTCGCCGAGCGGCACGACGGGCGCTGGAGCGGTTAGACGGCCGGCGTGCGCCGAAGAAGAGCGTGGGCGAAGAGGAGAGTGGACGAAGAAGAGCACGTTCCCCCGGACACGATCGGTGGCGACGTTTCGCGCGGTTCGGACCGTACCAGAGCTCCGGCCGGCGTGCGTGGCAGTTAAGCCGTAGAGGAGCACCTTCCCCGGGCACGGGCGGTGCCAAGCGGCCCCTAAGTTTAACCGAATGGAAGCTCCGGAGGAGGAGGGCATGCTCGCGTCACAGTAAGCCGAAGAGGAGCACCTTCCCCGGGCACGGGCGGTTCCAAGCGGCCCCTAAGTTTAACCAAATGGAAGCTCCGGAGGAGGAGGGCATGCTCGCGTTACAGTAAGCCGAAGAGGAGCACCTTCGCCGGGCACGGGCGGTTCCAAGCGGCCCCTAAGTTTAACCGAATGGAAGCTCCGGAGGAGGCGGGCATGCTCGCGTCACAGTAAGCCGAAGAGGAGCACCTTCCCCGGGCACGGGCGGTGCCAAGCGGCCCCTAAGTTTAACCGAATGGAAGCTCCGGGGGAGGAGGGTGGGCGTGTGTCACAGTTAAGCCGAATTGGAGCACCTCTTCCGCCCGGGCACGAGCGGAGCGCGAAGCTGTCAGTTATGAATGAATAAATGAATAAATAAATAAATAAATAAAGAATGGCACATTTCATTTCACAGGGCACACCAGACGGCGTACCAGCAGGTAAAAGTCTGAGTAATTAAATAAATACAAAAAGAATGGCTGGGGAATAAAAAAATAATACGTTTTAATAATAATTTGTTTTTTTTGTTATAACATGAATTTCACTCTCTCTCTCCCCGTATATATATATATATATATATATATATATATATATATATTTATATATTTATTATATATATTGTATTTTTTTTTTAAGCATTTTTGAAGGTGCGCCGCTACTTCGCGGATTTTCAGTTTTCGCGGGTGGTCTCGGTCCCCATTAACCGCGATAACCGAGGGTTCACTGTACTCCATAAAATTTACAAAAAGCGAGGTGAAACACTCAACCAGGGCTGCTCTGCATGTTGTGCTGGGCCACCTGGAACAACAGCGGAGCTATGCAGGGATGCTCTTTGTGGACTACAGCTCGGCATTCAACACGATCATCCCAGACATCCTCGTCGCCAAACTGGACACTCTCGGCCTCCCTGCCCTCACACGCATCTGGATTAAGGACTTTCTGACCAACAGACCCCAGACTGTGTTGCTCGGCCCCTACACGTCCTCCACCCTCATGCTGAGCACCGGTTCCCCCCAAGGATGCGTGCTGAGCCCTCTCCTGTACGCCCTCTACACCTACGACTGCAGCCCGGCCCACGGCAACAACACCATCGTCAAGTTTGCTGACGACACGACAGTGGTCGGTCTGATCTCGGAAGGTGACGAGACAGCCTACAGAGAGGAGGTAGGGAGACTGACAACTTGGTGCAAGGACAACAGACTGCACCTTAACTCTGCTAAAACAAAGGAGATTGTCGTCGACTTCAGGAGGAACAAGACGCTGCCGCCCCCCCTCTGCATCGAAGGCGTGTGTGTGGAGAGGGTCCACACGTTCAAGTTCCTGGGAGTACAGATCTCTGATGACCTTTCTTGGAGTCACAACACCACAGCAGTGGTAAAGAAGGTCCGCCAACGTCTGCACTTCCTGAGAGTCCTCAGGAAATTCAACCTGGACAGGAAGCTGCTGCTGGCCTTCTACCACTCGTCCATCGAGAGCCTGCTGACGTACTGTGTCTCCACCTGGTACAGCGGCTGCACTGAGGCGGACAGAGTGAGGCTCCAGAGGACAGTCAAAACAGCGCAAAGGATTATTGGCTGCCCTCTCCCCTCGCTGTCGGACATCTACACCGCCCGGTGCCTCAGAAGGGCTCTCAACATCGTCAAAGACAATACCCACCCAAACTCACACCTGTTCGACCTGTTGCCCTCTGGCAGGCGCTACAGATGCATCAAATCAAGGACCAATAGACTGAGAAACAGTTTCTTTCCGAGAGCCATCTCCATACTGAACTCTCACACACACACGAGACCACCCTAACCTTGCAAAACAGCATTGTGATGTGTTTCTATATGCCCTATTCAGTACTGAATTCCATTGCACTGTCTTATTTATTTATCTAATTTATATATTGTCTGTATTATTGTTGTATTGCACTGGAGAGGGGAGCCCTCTAATCTCGTTGCACACTTGAGTACAATGACAATAAAGGGATTTCTATTTCTATTCTATTCTTTTTTTAACTTTTCTCGAGGGCCATGGCGAGCCATTTCAAAAAAGCTGCACAACTAACGTATAAAATATTGATAAATTTGCTCTGCCTGATGTGTGTGTAAAGTTTCACGAGTTGTCGTTCATATTTAGAACCTCATAATCAGCGTTGTTTTATTGCCGAACAGTGCAATGCCACTCCCACAACTTTTCACGAAAAAGGATGAATTTCGTATTGTGACATCCTCATGGCCGAAACAGTCATCCGAGCATATATGAGGGCGACCTTGTTGAGTTGCACGGAGAAAAACATCCAAGAAAATAACTTGTATTAGCTTTTACCAGTTGGTGGCGCTACTACTACGATGAAAAATAAGTTGGTAGATGTCTTCAGGGCTGAAGTATCCTCAAATGTGTACAACTTCGAGAAGATAGGATCATCTGAGTCATGTTGCCGGAGCTTTTGTTGCCACAAAGTACAATCGGATTTTTCAGCACCGTAATAGCCACGCCTTTTGCCAAAACGTCACAAAATTCGGCACAGAGTAAGATCATTGTCTTGAGTCTTTTCTGACTAATTTTCAGTCGGATTCGTCAAAAGGGCACCGTGCAGTACGTGAAAATTAAAATAAAAACAAATTTTTGATTCCACTTGGCGGCGCTGTGTGTATAACAAAATAATAACATTAAGATGTCTTCAGGTCGGGACGTTTTATTTACAGGTGAAGGTTTGGATTTTTAGGAGCATGTGCAGGGGCGTTATTAAGCATTCATTTATTTGTATTAGGTTCATTTTGTCTTCTTATTATTGATATTTGACTGATTCATTAAAAGCAGACAATTATGTTTTAGGTTAATTTTTTACCTGACATGTTTCGGCGAGTCTTTCGCCTTCTTCAGAGTGTCGCATGATGATGTCTTGAGACCCGTCTTTATCAGCTGATGTTCCATGAGGGTGTGACTTACCTGTCAAAAAAATGAAAAATCAGAGCAGTAAAAGAACAAGCACAACATGAACATTACAAATCAGCAATCACTGACCACTGCAAAAGGGAAAACCACATCATGGACCGGGAGAAGGGCAAAGTCATCCGCACCGAAGAGAACAAACAACAGCGCTGGATCAGAGAGGCCATTAAGATCTGCAAGCGAGGCATAAAAACCATGAACAGAGACAAGGGAGCCTTCATCCTCTCTACCACCTGGAGCAGCATCTTGGCGGAGTGAACGGACAGCGGGGGGCGTGACTTGCCTTCATTCTTGTGACAGGTAAGTCACGCCCTCATGGAACATCATCTGATAAAGACGGGCCACAAGGCACCATCATGTGACACTCTGAAGAAGGCGAAAGACTTTCGTATTGTGACATCCTCAAGGCCTAAACACTCATCCGATCAAAAATAAGTTGGCAGCCGTCTTCAGGGCCTGAATATCCTCAAATGTGAAAAATTTCGAGAAGATGGATCATCTGAATCATTTTGCAGGAACTTTTGTTGCCACGGAGAATAATCAGACTCTGCGGCACCGTAATAGCCACGCCCTTCGAAGGAAAGTCACAAAAATAGGGAAAGAGTAAGATCAATGTCTTGAGTCTTTTCTAGCCAATTTTCAATCGGATTCGTTAAAAGGGCACCGTGCAGGACGTCAAAATGTAAAAAATGATATTGATTGGCGCAAGGTGTATAACAGAATATAAACATATAGATGTCTTCAGGTACCGACTCTTGATGTACATGTGAAGTTTTGGATTTTTAGCAGCATGTGCAAGAGAGTTATTAAGCATTTTGTCCATTGCGGCGAAGGAAATCTTAAGTGAAAACTTCGAAGCCCCGCCCCCGTCATATAGTATTTCGGAAACAAAAAATTTTAGCCCCAGTGTTTGTCCCAGGTCTTAAGATGCTACAGACAGAATTTTAAGGCAATCAGATGAAGCCTTTAGGATCAGGGTGCAAAAGAATGACCCCTGTAAACATGCAAAAAAGGGCAAAAGTCGGACTTTCAAAAATTCATAACTCACTTCCTTTTCATATTAGACGTTAAAATATCAAATTTTTCGCCATGCCCGATGAGACTGCCAAGTTTGGTGAATTTTTGTGCATGTTTCGGGGGTCAAAAATGCAATCGAACAATCGGAAAAATAATAATAATAATAATTTCTACAAAAACAACAGGGACTTCGCAGCGGTCGCTGCTCAGGCCCTAATAATAATAATAATAATAATAATAAAAGTATTAATATTTTCTACAAAAACAATAGGGACCTCGCAGCCGTCGCAGCTCGGGCCCTAATAACAATTTTTAGAAAAACAATAGGGACCTCGCAGCGGTCACTGCTCGGGCCCTAATAATAATAATAATAATAATTTCCACAAAAACAATGGGGACCTCGTAGCGGTCGCTGCTCGGGCCCTAATAATAATTTCTACATAAACAATAGGGACCTCGCCGCGGTCGCTGCTCGGGCCCCAATAATAATTTCTACACAAAGTCCATTGTGGTGACCCGCCCCTTTTAAGTAAATTCAAAATGGCCGACTTCCTGTAAAACCTAGCTCATTGCTCCAAGAGACTTTTTTTGTAGGTCTTGGTCTTATACATACAGTGAACCCTCGCTACTTCGCGGTTCACCTTTCGCGGGTTCAGTGCTTCGCGGGTATAAAAAATATTTGGGGGCATTGTAGTTTCGCCGAGCGGCACGACGGGCGCTGGAGCGGTTAGACGGCCGGCGTGCGCCGAAGAAGAGCGTGGGCGAAGAGGAGAGTGGACGAAGAAGAGCACGTTCTCCCGGACACGATCGGTGGCGACGTTTCGCGCGGTTCGGACCGTACCAGAGCTCCGGCCGGCGTGCGTGGCAGTTAAGCCGTAGAGGAGCACCTTCCCCGGGCACGGGCGGTGCCAAGCGGCCCCTAAGTTTAACCGAATGGAAGCTCCGGAGGAGGAGGGCATGCTCGCGTCACAGTAAGCCGAAGAGGAGCACCTTCCCCGGGCACGGGCGGTTCCAAGCGGCCCCTAAGTTTAACCAAATGGAAGCTCCGGAGGAGGAGGGCATGCTCGCGTCACAGTAAGCCGAAGAGGAGCACCTTCGCCGGGCACGGGCGGTTCCAAGCGGCCCCTAAGTTTAACCGAATGGAAGCTCCGGAGGAGGCGGGCATGCTCGCGTCACAGTAAGCCGAAGAGGAGCACCTTCCCCGGGCACGGGCGGTGCCAAGCGGCCCCTAAGTTTAACCGAATGGAAGCTCCGGGGGAGGAGGGCGGGCGTGTGTCACAGTTAAGCCGAATTGGAACACCTCTTCCGCCCGGGCACGAACGGAGCGCGAAGCTGTCAGTTATGAATGAATAAATGAATAAATAAATAAATAAATAAAGAATGCCACCTTTCATTTCACAGGGCACACCGGACGGCGTACCAGCAGGTAATAGTCGGAGTAATTAAATAAATACAAAAAGAATGGCTGGGGAATAAAAAAATAATACGTTTTAATAATAATTTGTTTTTTTTGTTATAACATGAATTTCACTCTCTCTCTCTCTGTATATATATATATAAATATCTATATATATTTATTATATATATTGTATTTTTTTTTAAGCATTTTTGAAGGTGCGCCGCTACTTCGCGGATTTTCAGTTTCCGCGGGTGGTCTCGGTCCCCATTAACCGCGACAACCGAGGGTTCACTGTACTCCATAAAATTTACAAAAAGCGAGGTGAAACACTCAACCAGGGCTGCTCTGCATGTTGTGCTGGGCCACCTGGAACAACAGCGGAGCTATGCAAGGATGCTCTTTGTGGACTACAGCTCGGCATTCAACACGATCATCCCAGACATCCTCGTCGCCAAACTGGACACTCTCGGCCTCCCTGCCCTCACACACATCTGGATTAAGGACTTTCTGACCAACAGACCCCAGACTGTGTTGCTCGGCCCCTACACGTCCTCCACCCTCATGGTGAGCACCGGTTCCCCCCAAGGATGCGTGCTGAGCCCTCTCCTGTACGCCCTCTACACCTACGACTGCAGCCCGGCCCACGGCAACAACACCATCGTCAAGTTTGCTGACGACACGACAGTGGTCGGTCTGATCTCGGAAGGTGACGAGACAGCCTACAGAGAGGAGGTAGGGAGACTGACAACTTGGTGCAAGGACAACAGACTGCACCTTAACTCTGCTAAAACAAAGGAGATTGTCGTCGACTTCAGGAGGAACAAGACGCTGCCGCCCCCCCTCTGCATCGAAGGCGTGTGTGTGGAGAGGGTCCACACGTTCAAGTTCCTGGGAGTACAGATCTCCGATGACCTTTCTTGGAGTCACAACACCACAGCAGTGGTAAAGAAGGTCCGCCAACGTCTGCACTTCCTGAGAGTCCTCAGGAAATTCAACCTGGACAGGAAGCTGCTGCTGGCCTTCTACCACTCGTCCATCGAGAGCCTGCTGACGTACTGTGTCTCCACCTGGTACAGCGGCTGCACTGAGGCGGACAGAGTGAGGCTCCAGAGGACAGTCAAAACAGCGCAAAGGATTATTGGCTGCCCTCTCCCCTCGCTGTCGGACATCTACACCGCCCGGTGCCTCAGAAGGGCTCTCAACATCGTCAAAGACAATACCCACCCAAACTCACACCTGTTCGACCGGTTGCCCTCTGGCAGGCGCTACAGATGCATCAAATCAAGGACCAATAGACTGAGAAACAGTTTCTTTCCGAGAGCCATCTCCATACTGAACTCTCACACACACACACGAGACCACCCTAACCTTGCAAAACAGCATTGTGATGTGTTTCTATATGCCCTATTCAGTACTGAATTCCATTGCACTGTCTTATTTATTTATCTAATTTATATATTGTCTGTATTATTGTTGTATTGCACTGGAGAGGGGAGCCCTCTAATCTCGTTGCACACTTGAGTACAATGACAATAAAGGGATTTCTATTTCTATTCTATTCTTTTTTTAACTTTTCTCGAGGGCCATGGCGAGCCATTTCAAAAAAGCTGCACAACTAACGTATAAAATATTGATAAATTTGCTCGGCCTGATGTGTGTGTAAAGTTTCACGAGTTGTCGTTCATATTTAGAACCTCATAATCAGCGTTGTTTTATTGCCGAACAGTGCAATGCCACTCCCACAACTTTACACGAAAAAGGACGAATTTCGTATTGTGACATCCTCATGGCCGAAACAGTCATCCGAGCATATATGAGGGCGGCCTTGTTGAGTTGCACGGAGAAAAACATCCAAGAAAATAACTTGTATTAGCTTTTACCAGTTGGTGGCGCTACTACTACGATGAAAAATAAGTTGGTAGATGTCTTCAGGGCTGAAGTATCCTCAAATGTGTACAACTTCGAGAAGATAGGATCATCTGAGTCATGTTGCCGGAGCTTTTGTTGCCACAGAGTACAATCTGACTTTTCAGCACCGTAATAGCCACGCCTTTTGCCAAAACGTCACAAAATTCGGCAGAGAGTAAGATCATTGTCTTGAGTCTTTTCTGACTAATTTTCAGTCGGATTTGTCAAAAGGGCACCGTGCAGGATGTGAAAATTAAAATAAAAACACATTTTTGATTCCACTTGGCGGCGCTGTGTGTATAACAAAATAATAACATTAAGATGTCTTCAGGTCGGGACGTTTTATTTACAGGTGAAGGTTTGGATTTTCAGGAGCATGTGCAGGGGAGTTATTAAGCATTCATTTATTTGTATTAGGTTCATTTTGTCTTCTTATTATTGATATTTGACTGATTCATTAAAAGCAGACAATTATGTTTTAGGTTAATTTTTTACCTGACATGTTTCGGCGAGTCTTTCGCCTTCTTCAGAGTGTCGCATGATGGTGTCTTGAGACCCGTCTTTATCAGCTGATGTTCCATGAGGGTGTGACTTACCTGTCAAAAAAATGAAAAATCAGAGCAGTAAAAGAACAAGCACAACATGAACATTACAAATCAGCAATCACTGACCACTGCAAAAGGGAAAACCACATCATGGACCGGGAGAAGGGCAGGGTCATCCGCACCGAAGAGAACAAACAACAGCGCTGGATCAGAGAGGCCATTGAGATCTGCAAGCGAGGCATAAAAACCATTAACAGAGACAAGGGAGCCTTCATCCTCTCTACCACCTAGAGCAGCATCTTGGCGGAGTGAACGGACAGCGGGGGGTGTGACTTGCCTTCATTCTTGTGACAGGTAAGTCACACCCTCATGGAACATCAGCTGATAAAGACGGGTCACAAGACACCATCATGTGACACTCTGAAGAAGGCGAAAGACTTTCGTATTGTGACATCCTCAAGGCCTAAACACTCATCCGAGCAAATATAAGGTAGATTTTGTGAACCTGCCCGGAGAAAAACATCAACGAAAATAATTTGTATTTGTTTTAACCAGTTGGTGGCGCTACCACTGCGATCAAAAATAAGTTGGCAGCCGTCTTCAGGGCCTGAATATCCTCAAATGTGAAAAATTTCGAGAAGATGGATCATCTGAATCATTTTGCAGGAACTTTTGTTGCCACGGAGAATAATCAGACTCTGCGGCACCGCAATAGCCACGCCCTTCGAAGGAAAGTCACAAAAATAGGGATAGAGTAAGATCAATGTCTTGAGTCTTTTCTAGCCAATTTTCAATCGGATTCGTTAAAAGGCACCGTGCAGTACGTCAAAATGTAAAAAATGATATTGATTGGCGCAAGGTGTATAACAGAATATAAACATATAGATGTCTTCAGGTACCGACTCTTTATGTACATGTGAAGTTTTGGATTTTTAGCAGCATGTGCAGGAGAGTTATTAAGCATTTTGTCCATTGCGGCGAAGGAAATCTTAAGTGAAAACTTTGAAGCCCCGCCCCGTCATATAGTATTTCGGAAACAAAAGATTTTAGCCCCAGTGTTTGTCCCAGGTCTTAAGATGCTACAGACAGAATTTTAAGGCAATCAGATGAAGCCTTTAGGATCAGGGTGCAAAAGAATGACCCCTGTAAACATGCAAAAAAGGGCAAAAGTCGGACTTTCAAAAATTCATAACTCACTTCCTGTTCATATTAGACGTTAAAATATCAAATTTCTCGCCATGCCCGATGAGACTGCCAAGTTTGGTGAGTTTTTGTGCATGTTTCGGGGTCAAAAATGCGATCGTACAAATCGGAAAAATAATAATAATAATAATTTCTACAAAAACAACAGGGACTTCGCAGCGGTCGCTGCTCAGGCCCTAATAATAATAATAATAATAATAATAAAAGTAATAATATTTTCTACAAAAACAATAGGGACCTCGCAGCCGTCGCAGCTCGGGCCCTAATAACAATTTCTAGAAAAACAATAGGGACCTCGCAGCGGTCACTGCTCGGGCCCTAATAATAATAATAATAATAATTTCCACAAAAACAATGGGGACCTCGTAGCGGTCGCTGCTCGGGCCCTAATAATAATTTCTACATAAACAATAGGGACCTCGCCGCGGTCGCTGCTCGGGCCCCAATAATAATTTCTACACAAAGTCCATTGTGGTGACCCGCTCCTTTTAAGTAAATTCAAAATGGCCGACTTCCTGTAAAACCTAGCTCATTGCTCCAAGAGACTTTTTTGTAGGTCTTGGTCTTATACATACAGTGAACCCTCGCTACTTCGCGGTTCACCTTTCGCGGGTTCAGTGCTTCGCGGGTATAAAAAATATTCGGGGGCATTGTAGTTTCGCCGAGCGGCACGACGGGCGCTGGAGCGGTTAGACGGCCGGCGTGCGCCGAAGAAGAGCGTGGGCGAAGAGGAGAGTGGACGAAGAAGAGCACGTTCCCCCGGACACGATCGGTGGCGACGTTTCGCACGGTTCGGACCGTACCAGGGCTCCGGCCGGCGTGCGTGGCAGTTAAGCCGTAGAGGAGCACCGTCCCCGGGCACGGGCGGTGCCAAGCGGCCCCTAAGTTTAACCGAATGGAAGCTCCGGAGGAGGAGGGCATGCTCGCGTCACAGTAAGCCGAAGAGGAGCACCTTCCCCAGGCACGGGCGGTTCCAAGCGGCCCCTAAGTTTAACCAAATGGAAGCTCCGGAGGAGGAGGGCATGCTCGCGTCACAGTAAGCCGAAGAGGAGCACCTTCCCCGGGCACGGGCGGTTCCAAGCGGCCCCTAAGTTTAACCGAATGGAAGCTCCGGAGGAGGCGGGAATGCTCGCGTCACAGTAAGCCGAAGAGGAGCACCTTCCCCGGGCACGGGCGGTGCCAAGCGGCCCCTAAGTTTAACCGAATGGAAGCTCCGGGGGAGGAGGGCGGGCGTGTGTCACAGTTAAGCCGAATTGGAACACCTCTTCCGCCCGGACACGAACGGAGCGCGAAGCTGTCAGTTATGAATGAATAAATGAATAAATAAATAAATAATTAAAGAATGCCACCTTTCATTTCACAGGGAACACCGGACGGCGTACCAGCAGGTAAAAGTCGGAGTAATTAAATAAATACAAAAAGAATGGCTGGGGAATAAAAAAATAATACGTTTTAATAATAATTTGGTTTTTTTGTTATAACATGAATTTCACTCTCTCTCTCTCTCCCCGTATATATATATATATATATATATATTTATTATATATATTGTATTTTCTTTTAAGCATTTTTGAAGGTGCGCCGCTACTTCGCGGATTTTCAGTTTCCGCGGGTGGTCTCGGTCCCCATTAACCGCGATAACCGAGGGTTCACTGTACTCCATAAAATTTACAAAAAGCGAGGTGAAACACTCAACCAGGGCTGCTTTTTTGAACATTTCTCGAGCGCCATGGCGAGCCATTTCAAAAAAGCTGCACAACTAACGTATAAAATATTGATAAATTTGCTCTGCCTGATGTGTGTGTCAAGTTTCACGAGTTGTCGTTCATATTTAGAACCTCATAATCAGCGTTGTTTTATTGCCAAACAGTGCAATGCCACTCCCACAACTTTTCACGAAAAAGGATGAATTTCGTATTGTGACATCCTCATGGCCGAAACAGTCCTCCGAGCATATATGAGGGTGACCTTGTTGAGTTGCACGGAGAAAAACATCCAAGAAAATAACTTGTATTAGCTTTTACCAGTTGGTGGCGCTACTACTACGATGAAAAATAAGTTGGTAGATGTCTTCAGGGCTGAAGTATCCTCAAATGTGTACAACTTCGAGAAGATAGGATCATCTGAGTCATGTTGCCGGAGCTTTTGTTGCCACAAAGTACAATCGGACTTTTCAGCACCGTAATAGCCACGCCTTTTGCCAAAACGTCACAAAACTCTGAAAAAGCTGAGTGAGCCTCAAACCAGACATACACATTCACTGACAAATATCCTGTGACACCAGATATATTAGAAGTCTTGTCTAATCAGCACACGTCTATCTAACTGCAATTTTAACATCTCGAGACACGACAGGATGAGTACACGATACGCATACCTCCATTTCTGAGTCTGTAAAGCCTGGAGGAGGCTGCTTCGATGTTTTAGTAGCATCATAAATTTATTGAATTAATTATATTTGAGGTTGGATTAGATTTTTACACATTTTAAGCCTTAGCCACCCAAAACAAAACATAAGCTCATGAATGAAATAAAACTAATTAATTTCGCCCATGCCAATTAATCTTCTGTAGACACGTGTTGTGACCAGTGTTGTTTTTGGCAGGCATTTTAGATTTTGTCCAAGTCATTTGGACAAAGTGCTGATTTGTTTACATCACATTTAGTCATCCCAATTCGTTATAGTTTTAGTCCAGTTTTAGTCAACGAAAACTAAAAAAAGGGTTTTAGTCCAGTTTTAATCGACGGAAACGCAAAAAAAGTTTTACCCTAGTTTTCGTCAATTTATTCACAAAGGTTTTAGTCCAAGCGGCACGGTGGCCCAACTGGTTAGCAGGATGGCCTCACAATATTGAGGTCGTAGGTACGATTCTGGCTCCGGCCTTCCTGCGTGGGTTTCCTCTGGGTAATTCGGTTTCCTCCCATATTCTTAAAACATGCATGGCAAGTTGCTTGGACACTCTAATTGCCCCTAGGCATGAGTGTGAGCGTGGATGGTTGTTCGTCTATGTATGCCCTGCGATTGGCTGGACACCAATTCAAGGGTGTACCTCGCCTACTGCCGAAGACAGCTGGGATCGGCTCCAACACCCCCCGCGACCCTAGTGAGGAGAAGCGGTACAGATAACGGATGGATGGATGGATGGGTTTAAGTCCATTTGAGTTAAAACAAGGCATTCAAGGTTTCCACCCAATAACAAAGACTTTTGGATGGACTACAAAGGATTCTTCATTACAAACAGAAAAAAGTGGCAACAGTGGAATCAATGCTCACTGCTCCAAAATAAGCAGAGAAGCAAAACATTTTGTTGGGCAACTGTTGTGGCTTTATTTCACTAAAAGCAACATAAAATAATTTATGAACCACATGCTAACAATTTTGTCTCGTCAACGAAAAAAATTCATGTACATCACGTCATGTTTTCGTCATAAAAGAACCTCGTTTAGCTTGTCATCGTCATTAAAAAAGGGGCGTTAACGAAGTATTTTCGTCATAGTCATCAGTGACGAAAACAACACTGGTTGTGACTGATATTTCAGTCCCAGGTTGTCTCCTGAACACCACCAATTGGGCAAGGGGGCGCAGGAAAGCCTGGGGTCTTCTATTTTTACAGTATAGAAAGGCTAAATATCAAATTGAAACAGTGTTTTATATCATGAATATACAGGGTTGGTGCTGGTTCTGGTAGGGAAACCACAACATAAAGATGTCCTTAATTAGTCCCACAATGGGGATATTTGCAATATGGCATATGATGGCCTAACAGGGCCACCGCCCAGAAAAGAGTAACGCAGAACTTTGTAATACTGTCACTCCCTGACCAGTTCGTTGTTCCTGAAGAGCCAAACTTTGACTCAGACCCACAAATTTGAATTACAGATAGTGGACAATGGAGAACTCCCCCAGTCAGTCAGCATGTTCAACTTCCATAGAAACCTCAACATACATTTATTAGATTGCCAAACTAATTGGAAACTACATCACCAGAACACCACAAGTGGGCTCTGTTATTGTACTTAAAGATGCATCTTACAAACCTGTGTTCTCCAAGGCCAGCTGGTCCATAGTCTTAAGTTATTTCTTCGCCAACATCAATGTCTCGGAGCGCAAACAGACAGAGGTGTGGTCTGTCCTCTGTTGTCTTCTTCTTCATTTTACAGTTGGGGTGCATGTGGTCATCATTAACCAGTCTTCCCAGACTGCCATCTTCTTGAGCGGCATCAACACTTAAAATAGATTTAAAAAAAAAAAAAAACAATTATTCAATCAATGTCAGAAATTAATCTTTGAGACAATCTTGTGTACACAAAACATAAAAATAGGAAATCCACAATTTTTAAATCTTCTAAATCAAATCATACAAGAAATTTCTATTGGAATCAGACCCTATTAACAGCTTGTCTTTGAGACTTCATGGTCTATATTTTCATTTGTACAGATTCAACGCATGAATAAAAGTAATTACCGTATTTTCGCAGTCATAAGCAAACAAAGCGCCCTGTCAGTCGATGCGTCCATTAAATGGACAAAGTACCACTCACGTCCATCAGCCCTTGTCATCAACGAGCTGTTGGAAGTGCATGTTAGCACACCCTGCTGGGCAAAGAGTGAGTTGTCCATGCTTACAATCGACCGTGACAAATACACCATCTGACTATAATGTTTGGGTGATGGTGTTGGAAAAAGCTGGACAAAGGGCAGCTGTCCACAATGTTTTAGTCTGTCTTATCATTTATGTTATTGCAAGCAAGAAACGTCCCAGGTTTAGACAACAGACAAAAAGTCCAAAGCATAACAGCACATCTCTTTAAACAGCCATGCAAATCTCTCTAAACAGCTATGGGATTGTGGGTCTCTGCTCCCAGAATGCATTGCTTGAATTAGCTAAGGCTGAGTGGCTTTTGTATTATTTTCATTTTTTTTGGGTATATTGATGGCATGAGAGATACATGTTTGTGTTAATCTTATTTCTATGTTTCATTGTTTGCTTGTATGATGAGTTTTTTATTTTTTGTGTGTGGTGAGCAGCCAAGTCCCTCCCCTGACGTTGCTTTGTAGGCTATTGCCAATGCACCTAATATTGGCCTGAGCCATTGTCAGCTATTGTCAATAGAGACTTGGCGTCTGCTGCAACAATGGGGTGATTGCTCATGTTATTGGGGCATAGTAGGCTGCTATCGGCTGTGTCAGTGTGGGCAGCTCTGCCAAGTTCATGCTATGCTAACAGCAGCTGTGCTATCGTCTTGTCAGGCGGTGCGTCCAGTATATGTTACAAAGACAGAAATAGCGGCCTCAACAGGTGTTGCGCCCTTTGACACGGCGCGTCTTTTGGGTGCGAAAATACGGTATACATTTTTGCTTAGAGAATGATTTTTCCCCTAACACTTATGGGATGAGTATGTGTTTATTTTTTTAAATAAAAACAAAAATAAGATAACATCTCAATCTTTGCCTCACCTCCAAGTTTTTTCTTGCCGGCGGAAGTCAAACAAAAAGACAGTGCCTCTTCCATCCATCTTCCTGCGTTGAGATTTATCAGAATCTATCAATTTTCCTCTGTACTCCATAATAAAGAATAAAGTCGTCTTTCCTGAAAGGGGCCTTGGTAAATACTCCTCGACCTAGTTAACAGGGAAATCAAGATAGCTTCGTCATATTTTTAAGCACACAAATAAGGAGTCATCATATTCATTTGGGCCACTATACTAATGTAGGGTGGTTTGAAACATTGCTTCTTGTGAGGGATAGAGCAGAGCCCTTCTTTATGATTTTAAAGGAACAGACCAGCCAAAATTCATTTTCCAGCATTGCATTAGCCAGTATGTATTAGGACTGAAAGTACAAATGTCAATGGCACCTGGTTACGTAAAAAAAAAACTTTAAGATTATTTAGTTTCATAACAATGACATACACTGTATACACAGTCATATTGGATCGCGTCACGTGATCTCTGTGACGTATAACGTGCTTTACACTAGACTATCAATATCGGACTTGTTCACCGGTCTATTGTGGTATAAAAATGCCGGAGGGCGTCATCAAGTACAGCCTTAATTTAGATAGAACTCCTACCATCAGGTTTCACGCTCACTGAAATAACTTGAAACTGACAAAAGAAAAGGTCAAGACACTCTTAATGTAAAATAACCACTTAAAAAACGATGTCAGCTTGGTTATCAGAAAACAATAATATATCTTAGCAAAAGCGTTAACATCATACCTTTAAATGAGTTTATATACTTCGCTTCTAACTCTGCAGTCTTGTCCAGACCCTTGACTGCATGTTCAATAGTATCCTGCTTTGGGGACTTCCTGCATCTCAGGGAAGGCATTGTTTATTCTATAAAGAAAAAAGACAGTTTTGTGTTGAGAATTATTAATACTATAGGCTAAATGGAGTTTTAACAATATCAGTGTAAGAAAAATAAATTATAAATTAAAAAAATATCAATCCCTCCATCCCAATTAACGATTTCAACCATAATAGTTTATATTGAAGTTTAAACAACAGACAGACAGATTTATGCAGTGTGACTACAAAAATCTTACCAAAATTGCATTCACAGTAACCTTTGCTTTAAGAATCATGTAATTAACCAGTGAACATCGTGTCTTACACAAAAATTAATGACAGAAATTATCATGGTACTTGCATTCTGTTGTTCTATAACAAAAGTGCAAGCTGTTAGCTCCGCAAAGCTAACGCAACAAGCTAGCGTCCCTCGTGCTCACATTCAATGCAAACCTGACCACCGGATGAAAATACGCGTCGGTTTAGTTCTTTAAATGAGTAAAAGCACCATGACGTTTTATAATTATTCAATGCTTAACTGGAGCTCGTCAATTATGTCGATGTAGGAGCACATGTTTGCTAGGCCAGTGTTGTAGGCCCACATCCATGGTGCTACTTTGTATAGTGTTTTCCACACAACTATCTCTAACCATGAACAAATGCACTCGAGGCATGTTTTGAATAAAAACAAACGAAAAACACTTACCTCTCCGTTTCAACAGCAGTTCGAACTTCGAAGTGGTGATATTCTCCAGCGTTAAGCACCTGCTCGAACTGCGAATAGGTCAAATTCAACAGCGTCTTTTTTCTGTCTTAATAAGGACGCGATGAGAGGAGGAGCGCTTGCCTTTTCGTCAGCACGCCCCGCGCGGGTGGTGCTGCTTTATCACTCTCTATCTGTGCCCGCCCGCCGGCATGTCGATAGAAAAATAATATTCCTTCAAACATTACTTTCATCTTCTTAACGTTTTGTAGTGAATTTAACAGGTTCACCACTTTTTTCAAATACACCAATGGAAAACAGGTCTTAATTGAGGAAACATACAAAGAGCGTCTCACAAACACCTTATGATGAGCAATGTAATTTGATCACGTTTTTTGTCACTGCCTGGACGTCGGTTCACTGGCCTGGTGGCAGTGGCTTGTAGACACTGTCACTGAGTGGGAACGGATCTCAAGGTGGGTCAAACTAACCCAAGCAGTGGATCGGTCCGTTTTTTAAATTTATTAATTTTTTTATTTTATGTATTTATTTATTATTTAATACAAGGGCTTCGGCTCACTACCAGTGGGCGGGACCAAAGAATTTGGGTTTCCTTTGAGCTAGGAGGCAGTCAAAGGCAGTCCAATCCCCGGCAACATAAAGCGCCTAGCTCTGGGGACATGGAATGTCATTTCTCTGGTAGGGAATGAACCCGAGCTGGTGTGTGACTAGACCAGTGGTTCTCAATTATTTCCTGTCATGCCCCCCCTACCAAGAAGAAAACAATTCGCACCCCCCCCACCACAATTTTTTTTTACATTTCGTACTAATGTACATGTTCTTTGCATATTAATGTTAGATTGTCAATAAAATATCTTACCTTAACAAAGCTAAATTGATAAAAAAAAATATCATTTTGAGAACGACTATTGTGAGGATCTCGAAACTCAGTACTCTGTGGTGCTAATATTGATGAGATGATAAATATGTTGAAGCCACAGAACAAAAAGATTAGATATTGTTTGGAAATTAATGACGTACATAACAAAGGAATATCAGCCTTGATTGGAGTACATTACTGCATTTAAATTTTTAATAAAAATGAAACAATTATTGATGTTATGACCACTATGAAGAATTTAAAAAAACAATATATAGGGATAATTATAGTTTTCATTTTGTTATGTTTAGTCTGTTCATGTTGCATTATTTTTATGACAAAGATGATGGTTAATCGTAGGTTTGTTGCCCAAATGTACCGTTACAACCTGATTAATGTTGAGAATGACGAACTCAAACTGGACACTAAAACGTAAAAACACATGGACTTCTTGCCCCTGTCCACACACGTGCACACACACACACACCATACACGAAGATCCGGGAGGTAAGGACGGCTGTCCTCTCCTACAACGAGGCAAGGGCCTCCACCAAGTCACCCCAGGGACAAGTTTTATTCCCTGATGGTCATCAAATTATGAGGATCTCATTCTACGCCGGAAGGGAGGAGGGGAATTTTTCCCTAATGTGAGGTTTTCGCTCCTCCACTGATGATCACACTGTTGTATGATTTCATTATGATGATCTGTCTTAAAGCCGTAAGGACATGATTTTTAAATCCACAACAGGGGGGAAATGTAAGATGGGCTGAGGATAGGTAATCAGTTTGTGTATTCATAATCATGTTTTTATACACTCATTAATGTTTAACACACACAGAGACACTTACTTGTTATTTTAACACACACACACACAGACACCCCATCCTGAAGATGTGTTTAGTTAAACTGACCTTGGGTTATGATTTTCTGCCTGCTGGAGTCCCTGGTGATTAGTTATTGATGCTTTAGTTAAACTGACCTTTATACCGTGAGTTATTGATGTTTTCTGTCTCTTGGTGATTAGTTGTTGATGCTTTTCTGTCTTCTGGTGATTAGTTATTGATGAGTTAGTTTCAATAAAAAGGCAGAACGGAGGGTGAGAGTCAGAGGGTGTGCGGGATTGAACTGGCAAGACGGCTGTTTCGCCTCCTGGCTCCCTCTCCCATTCTGAATGGCACAAAACGAAAACTTTAGTAAGTTATTTCAGTCTAAAAAAGGCGTCAGGGCATTTTTAAACCGGACAGTAAGTCGTCACTGTCTTGGTTCCTTTTTGTGCCTTGACCCATCCCGGAATTATTGAAAGGATGCAGTCCTATTTACAGGCCCCAGTGACACCCCAGGTTTCTGTTGTTTGTACGAGGGCGCTTAATAGGTACTGCTATTCACAATCGTCTTAGGCTGTTTCTTTGCAGAAGTTTATGGACAATGTGTAGTGCTGTAGGATGCAGTCTAGAGCATTCTTGACATTGAAGCTTTTGTTTCCAGCAACTGCTAATGCGACCGTGCATCAAACATGCAAAACACAGACCCTTGCTCCTCAAGAAGTCAATCTTATCCTTGTGATGCTTTCTCCTAAATTCCTTACAAATTGTGAGACTGTTGCTCTCCATTACAATTAGCACATGGTTTGGCAATAGCATCCACTGAAACAGGTTCTGCCTTTGGCGTGGTGGTTTTGTTGTTTTCCATCTTGGCGGGCACAATGACTGTTGTGAAGACTTTCTTTGATTTTGGTGTTTCTGTGTGTTGTGATTTTGTTTTCTGTTTTATAGAATCTTTCGTGCTTGTCAACAAAGTCAACAAAATCCTTAAACTTCACTCTTCTATTTGTTCTTTCTTGGAGATTGCAGGCAAATTTTCTCCAAGATTCTATAAGTCTGTATGGAAGTTTGTTTGCCAATGCCTTTATATTAGCCATGTTGTCCAAGTCCTCCATATAATTAACATCTGCCATTATGTTCAAACAGCCCATAAGGAATAATGTGAAAGACTGAAGTGCAACACCATCTTCAGACTTGATTGTTGGCCAATCCATGGCTTCCTTTAAATATGCTTCTGCTATCATGAAGTCATCACCATAAAACTCCTTCAAGATTTGTTTTGCTTTGGTATATCCTGTCAGAGGTTCCATATGGATGCAGCTCTTCACCAACTCATGTGGTTGTTCACTAGTATACTGCAACTAAAATTGAAGATGATTACGGTTATCACTTGTACGGCCTTCAATCCCATGTTCAATGGCACCTATACAGGTTTTATAATGCAGAGGGTCGCCTTTAAACGTAGGAATGGAAAGTTCGGGAAGTAGCGATGCTTTTTGACTCTTTGCTAAGTATTCTGCGACACTGGCTTGCTGTGAGATTGCTTGGCAAAGGCCATCAAGCACATGTCCCTGTTGTTCTCTACTTTCTGTCTGATGTGGAAATCTAGCCATTGGAATAGTCGAAGTGGGAGCATTTCAGGTCAACACTGCTTGTTGCTCTGATAGGCTGTGATGGTAATTGAATGTTTTTCCTTGTTTAAATTGTAACACACTCATCAGGAATGTGGATACCATCCTCCTGGGTATTTTCATATCTTCTCAAGACATCCAATTTAGCATCAGACTCAGGGAGTGCCGTTTGCATTGCATGCATTTCCTTCTTTGCCTTAATTGCAGCTTCTTCTTGCTCAAGTGCCAACCTTTGTTGTAAATCAGCAGCCTTTGCCTTTAAACATGCTCGTTCCATTTGAGCCTTTAATTTAATTGAAGACGTTGACAGAAGTGAGCTTCTGTCTGTTAGATTCTTTACTTCTACTTCTATGGGTGTAGTTAGTTGATGCAGATCTACTATCATCAGGTGATATTTGTTTATTGCATCCTTCCTCTGCACGTTTCAAAACGTCCTTCTTCCATTGCTCACATTTCCATTAATTACATTTTTTGGATCAAACCAGTTATTTTGGTCATCGACAAAATCCTCTTCAGTCTTTAAATTTTGCACACCGGAATTGAGGTCCACAAATTCTTGCTCCATGCCGCTAAAGCAAACACAAAGCTCAGTTTTTTACAGCGTCAACATTTGCATCATCCTCCATCAATTGTTCAATTTGACGTTGCATGGAGGTCAATTGAGCAAATTTGCACCTGCGTGCCTGCATCCGTTTAGGCTTGTGATCTTCTACAGCTTTTCTCCGTCATTTTTAATGTCCGCTTTCCACTGTCTTGTTCCTCCATGTCAATCCACAATCAAGCAAACAAAAACGTCAAACTGACTGTAGCGTCTCAATTTGTAGGTCAGCTGAATGACGATCAAAGTTTTAAGCAGTTTACTCATGCACCTGTTACGTGCACGTCCTTGTTAACTCGCGATGCTTGTCAAGTATGGACGCATGCTAACAGCTAGCAGCTCATTGTCCCGACTGGAAAGTTGCTCCTTAGCTGTGATGTGCCTAGGGTTACACTATCTATCATTAACAAACACAGCCAGCCCTCCTCTTTCCTCTTACCGCTTTCCAGTGTCCTGTCCGCAAGTAGTATTTGGAAGCCGTCAAATTCCACGACGGTGTCCGGCGTTAGGTCTGTTAGCCATGAATCCGTGAACATCAGCAAGCTAGCTCATTGGAAGTTCCTCTCGTGCCGCGTCCATTTTCTTGGGAAGGTATCTAACATTTCCCATAAAAACGGACAGGAGGACGGGGTGGTCACGCCTCCTCTTTGCCTGGCGTTTCGCCCCCGCGCGACATCCCCCGTCTCTTCCTCCTCAACTCGTGGGGGATATCGGGTCTCGCTCCGGGAGTCGGCACGGGGTTAGCACGAAGTGCTAACAGCTGATCTCTTGTGTAAACGATTGATCCGTAGCTCCCAGTGACATCTCCGGACACGATCACGCAAAAAACAGCCCCCAGCAGCAATAAAACCACCGCAATTTGGATGTCCATTGCTGCGATGAGGTAAAATAAATAAAACTGGGTAAAGGAAAAAACACGCGAAAAAGGCTCAAATAGTGAGCCGTGCTGCTTTAGCAGGTAGCCACTCGCGTGGTGACGGAACCGTAAAAACAAATGTGGTCCCATCAAAATCTGATGGGATATTTAAAAATAAAAGCGTGAAAATTTGCTTATTTGTCTGTCGTCACCAATGATTAAAAAAATTAAAATCATTACAAAATCCTCAAGCTATCGTGATACCAGACAAGTTCTGCGGGACACCAGACCACCCCAGTTGTCCACAAAAAGTGGTCACTTCAAAATTTGATGTGGCATTTAAAAATAAAAAAATCACCTGAAATATGCACTGTGATCAACACTGATTTAAAAGAAAAATCTTTAAAAAATATCCTCAAACTATCGTGATACCAAACCAGGATTGGGGATACTAGACCACACCAGCTGTCCACCAAAAGTGGTCACATCAAAATGTGATGTGGCACTTCAAAATAAAAGTAGCCTGAAATTCGCTTATTTCACGGTCATCACCACTGAGTTAAAAAAAAAATAGCTCGAGCTATCGTGATACCAGACCAGTTTTGTGGGACACGAGACTACCCCAGCTGTCCATAAAAAGTGGTCCCATCGAAATCTAATTTGTAATTTCAAACTAAAAGTTGCCTGAAATCTGCACATTTCACTGTCATCATGCCTGACTTTAAAATTTCATTAAAAAATATCCTCTAGCTATGGTAATACCAAACCAGGTTTGGAGGACACAAGACAACACAGCTTTCCACCAAAAGTAGTCCCATCAAAATGTAAGGAGGCATTTTAAAATAAAAGAGCTGGAGCTGTCGTAATACCAGACTAGTTTTGTTGGACACTAGACGACCCCAGCTGTTCATCAAAAATGGTCCCATCAAAATCTGATGTGTAATTTCACAATAAAAAAAAAACCCACCTGAAATATGCACATTTCATTGTCATCAACACTGATTTTAAAATAATCATTTCAAAATACCCTCGAGCTATCGTGATATCAGACCCATTTTGGGGGACACTAGACAACCCCAGTTGTCCATCAAATGCGGTCCCACCAAAATGTGATACGGCATTTCAAAATAAAAGTAGCCTTAAATCAGCATACATCACTGTTATCAGGCCTGACTAAAATATCATGACAAAATATCCTCCAGCTATCATGATACCAGACAAGACATATTTCACTGTCATCACCATTGATTTAAAAAAATTAATTAAAAACTGCGAGCAGCTATAAAGGGCCCTCGCCACCCGGACAACGTTGGGGTACTGGCACGTTGGAAATGTGAAATATTCCCGAGAAATAACGTGAGGAATCTTCAAGAGGAATTTGCTTGTAGTTAAAGTTAGAGCAGCTTTTGTTTTCAAAGCCTCGTCAATGTTTGAAGTAAATTTGTTGGCAGGCACTACAGGTGCATCAAATCAAAGACTAATAGACTGAAAAACATTTTCTTTCCGAGAGCCATCACCATTCTGAACTCTCACACACATGCACACACACACGACCACCCTTACCTTGCTGAACAGCGACGTATTGTGTTGTATTTCTCCAATTTCATACTATTTTCCATCACAATATTTATTCTCTTATTTATCTAATTTATATATTTGATTAAATTATTGTTGTATTGCACTGGAGAGGGGAGCTCCCTAATCTTGTTGCACACTGTACAATGACAATAAAAGGATTTCGGATTCTGATAAATTTAGAATGGCCGACTTCCTGTTCAATTTAGCATACGGCTCCATGAGACTTTTTATTAGGTCTTGGCTTTGTACACACTTCATCAAATTTTCAGTTTGGTGAAACAGAGATATGGGGCTGTTTTTTTTTGTTGTTTTTTTTTCTCTAGGGGGCGATAGCGAGCCATTTTTAAACAACTGTACGACAAAATAATAAAATATTGTGAATATTGAATCAACTCCCGGTTGAGTGGACGCTGGCACGTTTGGCTGCCACTGCTCACCGGTAACTCTCAGAAATTTTTTGGATCCGCTTGTTGTACCTGCTTTAGCAGTTTACAATCCCTCCAGTTACAGTGATTTTATTTATTATTATCTGTATGTTGAGCGATCCCGATTCTCATGAATGCCACCCACCGATTGCATAGTCGCTGACGCGTCTACTGTGGCTAAAGTTTAGCTTACCTATCAAAGTTAGCACCTGTCTGCCATGTGGACCCGCAGGCCAGTCTGCTTCTCGCACTTCTGCCTGTTCCTGTCATGTCATCAACCTGTGTCAGGACAACTTCAATCCACTGCCGCTGAACTCCGCTGGATTTACCGACACATGCCCGAGGGAAACGCACCACCACCACTGCTCCTCCTCCCGAACATCGCTCGTCGACCCTTGAAGGATTGTATGGCAATTACCGGCATTTTAAACATTTATGGGACAGAATGTCAATTATTTAATTTAGCAGGTTTATATTTACTGAATATGCTATGATCGCAAAATTCCGGACGAACTGGCGAGGCTGCCCGGCTCACCGTGGCTTGTCATCGGGACCGGGAGGCGGCGCAGGCGACGCAGAGAGAGGAAGCAGAAGCGGGGCTGCAGGTCCGGTGTCTTGCAACGGCTGCGACGGCAGCCCCATAGGCAACCACTGCCGAGTCTGTACCTCACCAACGCCAGATCCGTGGTCCACAAAATCGACGACCTGGGATTACAAATCCTGGGAAACCGCTATGTGCGAGACAGCAGTGTGATCGTCGTCACGGAATCCTGGCTGCACGCAGACGTCCCCGATGCTAGCATCCAGCTGGCCGGGCGCTCGCTACATCGCGCGGATCGGACAAGGGACACCGGTAAGAGACGGGGCGGGGTGGCTCTGTGTTTACGTGCATGAGAACTGGTGCGGCGATAGCACGATCGTCGAGAAGCACTCTTCCCCCGACATCGAGTTCATGTCCGTTAAATGCCGGCCTTATTTTCTCCCGAGGGAGCTAACGGTCGTGATTGTCACAGCTGTTTACATCCCTCCCGACGCTAGCACTAGCACGGCGCTCTCGCTACTCGCGTGCGTCATCAATAAACATCAGCGGGCCCACCCTGATGGCGTTCACGTAGTAGCGGGAGACTTTAATAAGGCCAATTTAAAGACTGTACTCCCAGAGTTTCACCAGCATGTCAAGTGCCCAACGAGGGGAGACAACACTCTCGACCATGTGTACTCGAACATCAAGCACGCATACAGGGCCCTCCCACTCGCCCCCCTCGGCCAGTCAGACCACCTGTCCTTGCAGCTCGCACCTGCATACATCCCTCTCAGGCGCAGATTCAGGCCCACCACAAAGACTGTGAAAACCTGGCGTGACGGCGCCATGAGTGAATTACAGGACTGCTTTCAAGACACAAACTGGGGCCTCTTTGATCATCAGGACCTTGATGTCTACACACATTGTGTAGTGGACTACATCAAGTTCTGCATGGAAACTGTGTCCCTACACAGGACTATACGGACCTTCCCAAATGCGAAGCCCTGGATGTCCAGCAGGGTTCGCTCTCTCCTCAAGGCCCGTGACGCTGCCTTCAGGTCAGGCGACAAAGCCCAGTACAGGGTGGCTCGTGCTGACCTGAGCAAAGGCATCAAGCTAGCCAAGGCAACCTACAAGGGGAGGCTGGAGGCCCACCTTGCCAGTAACAGACCACGGGAGGTGTGGCAGGGTCTACGGAGCATCACCAACTTCCGTGGCAGCAGCACGACCTCTGCAGACCCGAGTGCATCGCTGGCAGAGGAGCTTAACTGCTTCTTTGCTCGCTTTGACTCGCCCCAACCGTCACACCCCCGCACTTCATGCTCCAACTCCCCCCCACTCACCGTAGAGGAACACGATGTGAGGCGCGCGCTCCTGGCTGTTAACCCCAGGAAAGCTACTGGACCCGACGGAATACCAGGCAAGGTCCTCAAAACATGTGCCCACCAACTGTCACATGTATTCTGCAGGATCTTCAACCGCTCCCTGGCTCAAGCAGTCATCCCCTCCTGCTTGAAAACTTCCATCATTATTCCTGTCCCCAAAAAGTCACCAGCCGTCCACCTGAATGACTACCGTCCTGTTGCTCTCACACCAGTCATCATGAAGTGCTTCGAGAGGCTGGTTCTCCAGCACATCAGGGACTGCCTTCCTCCCACTCTGGACCCCTACCAGTTTGCATACTGGGCTAACAGATCCACTGAGGACGCCATCAACACTGCTCTGCATGTTGTGCTGGGCCACCTGGAACAACAGCAGAGCTATGCAAGGATGCTCTTTGTGGACTACAGCTTGGCATTCAACACAATCATCCCAGACATCCACGTCGCCAAACTTGACATTCTCGGCCTCCCTGCCCTCACACGCATCTGGATTAAGGACTTTCTGACCAACAGACCCCAGACTGTGTTGCTCGGCCCCTACACGTCCTCCACCTGCATGCTGAGCACCGGTTCCCCTCAAGGATGCGTGCTGAGCCCTCTCCTATACGCCCTCTACACCTACGACTGCAGCCCGGCCCATGGCAACAACACCATCGTCAAGTTTGCTGACGACGCGACAGTGGTCGGTCTGATCTCGGAAGGTGACGAGACAGCCTACAGAGAGGAGGTAAAGAGACTGACAGCTTGGTGCAAGGACAACAGACTGCACCTTAACACTGCAAAAACAAAGGAGATTGTCGTCGACTTCAGGAGGAACAAGACGGTGCCGCCCCCCCTCTGCATCGAAGGCGTGTGTGTGGAGAGGGTCCACACGTTCAAGTTCCTGGGAGTACAGATCTCCGACGACCTTTCTTGGACTCACAACACCACAGCAGTGGTAAAGAAGGTCCACCAGCGTCTGCACTTCCTGAGAGTCCTCAGGAAATTCAACCTGGACAGGAAGCTGCTGCTAGCCTTCTACCACTCGTCCATTGAGAGCCTGTTGACGTACTGTGTCTCCACCTGGTACAGCGGCTGCACTGAGGCCGACAGAGTGAGGCTCCAGAGGACAGTCAAAACAGCGCAAAGGATTATTGGCTGCCCTCTCCCCTCACTGTCGGACATCTACACCGCCCGGTGCCTCAGAAGGGCTCTCAACATCGTCAAAGACAATACCCACCCAAACTCACACCTGTTCGACCTGTTGCCCTCTGGCAGGCGCTACAGATGCATCAAATCGAGGACCAATAGACTGAGAAACAGTTGCTTTCCGAGAGCCATCTCCATTCTGAACTCTCACACACACACGAGAACACCCTTACCTTGCAGAACAGCATCGTGATGTGTTTTTATATACCCTATTCTGTACTAAATTCCATTGCACTCTCTTATTTATTAATCTAATTTATATATTTGTCTGTCTTATTGTTGTATTGCACTGGATTGGGGAGCCTTCTAATCTCGTTGCACACTTGAGTACAATGACAATAAAGGGATTTCTAATTCTAATTCTAATTCTACTACGCATAGGAATGACTGATTGTAGTCATGGTCTTTACTGATTTATGATATTATTTTCACATGCTAAAGTTATATTACTTAGTTTATAAATGTGTGAACATAGTATTTTCATGACCTACACTCACATTCACATCATACATATTCAGTCTGCACATTACAAACTGATGACAAGCCAGACAGCACTTCATGGACAAATATGACAAAGCACATTCTCCACATAGGACATAGAGATGCAAACATACCAAATTGGGCACTGGATTTAGTTTTAAAATCGCTGCATTGGCTCCCCGTGTGTTTCAGGATTGATTTTAAGGTTCTTCAATTAGTTTTTAAATGCCTTAACGGTCTTGGGCCATCCTCGCGGACCCTGAGGTCCTCTGGCACCGGCCTGTTAATTATTCCTCGGGTGAGGACTGGAACACATGGCGAGGCTGCATTCAGCCATTCTGGTCCTCGTCTATGGAATAGCCTGCCGGAGGACATCAGGTCCGCAGAGACTGTTGATATTTTTAAAAGGAGGCTCAAGACCAGACCTGGGCATTGCACGGCCCGCGGGCCACATCCGGCCCGCCGGGTGGCACTGACTGGCCCGTATGACAGACCTGAGCATTGTATGGCCCGGGCCACATACCTTTGGTTGACTCTGACCGCGAGTGTAAGGTTAATTGGAAATTTCAAAATAAACATACTTTTTAATTTCACCTCATTCATGGGCGAAAGCTGCACTGCTTTTATTCTGAAATTGTTTTTTTTTTTTATTCCCGCACAATGTGCGTCGCACATAATGACGTAATGCGTTTATCAAGACATGCGCGCGATTGAATCACAACAAGACAACGTTCGCCCTCAAAAATGTCCGCTCAGGCTACAAAAAGAAAGGTAGATGCCGAATGTAGAATTTTCAACAAAAATTGGACAGCGAAGTATTTATTTACTGAAGTTAGAGGTAAAGCTGTGTGTTTAGTTTGCGGGGAGCAGATCGCCGTGTTGAAGGACTACAATTTGAGTCGGCACTACCAGACGAAACATGCAGAGAAATATAAAAACGGCACCAGATAACAATGAACTGGGACACTTTTTCTCAAAATCACAGTTCAGTGACAGTCAATATGTTGTATCTTGCTTAATGTTTGGTGCAAAAAGACAATATTGTGATGTCTTTAAAATGCTCAGAACCTTTACACAACTATCCAACAGTATATGGAACTCAAAATGTGTTTTGAAGTGAATGTGACAGAATATGTTTACTAATATGAGTCACAAATAGTAAAAAATGTTAATATTTTGTCTACCATTGTGTTGAGAAATTTGAATGAATACATTTTTGTAAGGCAACCTCATTTTTTCAGTTTATTTGGTATTTAGTTTCATTGCTTAACTTTAATGCCAGCTTGTCAAAACAGTGCTATTTACTGCTTTTTAAAAAAGAAATACAATTAATATTATACAGAATTGAGTTCAGCCTTTTGGCCCGGCCCTCCACAATATTTTATGTTTCTTATGTGGCCCCATGGAAAAAATAATTGCCCACCCCTGCTCAAGACTCACCTTTTTTGTTTGGCTTTTAAATAATTTATCTTAGTCTTTTAATTCAGGATTGTCATTTTATATATTATCATTGTCTTTAATTTTTTTTAGCTTCTTTGTCTTTTAGTATCATCATTTTTCTTATATATTTTAGCTCCGTCGTTTTATATTATTGTCTTTTAATTTTTAGCTTCTTCTCTGTCTTTTAGTATCATAATTTTTCTTATATATTTTAGCTTCGTCTTTTTATATTATTGTCCTTTAATTTTTAGCTTCTTTTTTGTTTAGCATTATCATTTTCTTTTATATATTTTAGCTCCAGTGTTTCCTCAAGGGGGGCCTCCGCGCTGGGAGGTGTGGCTGGCCTTCTCACAGGGGGCTTCATCCCGGAGGCTCCTTAGGCCCGGCGGACCGGGGCCCTCTGCACTATGTGTAGGGTCTACCCCGGTCAGTCTGGGCTAGGGGTCTGTGTGTTGGCGCAGCTCCCTGTGGGCGTGAGCCGTCATCCCTCTCAGCGCGGATGACCTACCCTGGGTACATTTTCTCATATGGTTTCTCTGTGCCTTACCCTGTCTTTCTACTAAGATGGTTTATTAAGTTGTGTGAATGCGAGTGTTCTGTGTGTGTGCGAGTTCAGGCGTGTATGTGGATGTGTCTTGTGTTTATGTTGAGTGGGTGGAATGGGTTTTAGTTTTTCGTTGTAATTTGGATGTTTTTATTGTACAGCACTTTGAGCCGCATTTTATGTATGAAAAGTGCTCTTATAAATAAAATTTGATTGATTGATTGGAGGGTTCAAGGGGACGCCATTGCAAAAACACATTCTGAAAGACATAATTTGATTTTGGAGCACACATACATGCACACTGACAAGATTACAGGGGAATACCAGCAGGAGAGACGGAGAGACTGCCCGCCGGAGAAGGCCAGCCGTGGAATACCAGTCTTGGGGACCAGCTGGGAATCAACCATCCAGACAATGATTAATCTGGAGAGGACCTTCCCTTGGACGTAGACCCGTGCCGGGGGAAGAATGTGAGGCTGGGCTGAGATAACGCACGACTCTTTTCGACTGTGCTTGCCCGAGTACATTTTCTCATGAGATTAAGAAAAAGCCGCTCAGTACTATTTCCTGAACCTCCGCCCTATTTCCTACCTACCATTCATTTCAAAAGTCCTAGATAATGTAGTCGCCACTCAACTCCACTCTCATCTCACCTGCAATAACCCTTTCAGTCCGGTTTCCGTGCACTTCACAGCACTGAATCAACTCTACTCAAGGTCACCTCTGCTCTCCTCATTGCAGCTGACTCAGATTCATTCTCCATTGTCATCCTTCTTAACCTGACTGCGGCCTTTGACACCATCTCACACACCATCCTTCTCAAAAGACTTTCTTCCATCGGCATCACCCACACCGCCCTCAACTGGTTCCATTCATACTTCAAAGACCGCACTCAGTTCATCCAGCTTAAATATTTCTCATCAAAGTCCCTCCCAGTCACCTCAGGTTTGCCCCAAGGCTCGGTCCTGGCCCCCCTATTATTTATCATATACCTCTTTCCCCTTGGCAGAATTTTCCGAAAATTCAATATCGCTTTCCATTGCTTCGCGGATGACACCCAGCTCTAGTTCTCCTGCAAACCCAGCATATCACTCCCTCCCACCTCCGTCACCTCCTGTCTATCTGAAATCAATGACTGGTTTTCTAATAATTTCATGAGGCTTAACAGCGACAAAACAGAAGTTATTCTTTTCAGTACAAAATCAATACAATCCAAAATTGGCAGTTTTCCCATTCCTGTTGGCCCCTCCATTGTTTTCCCATCCCCTCAGGTCAAGAGTCTGGGTGTCATCCTTGACAGCACTCTATCTTTCCATAAGCATAATAACACAACCCGGTCAGCCTACTTCCATCTGCACAATATCAGTCAACACCGCCCCTCCCTTTTTCCCTCATCCACTTCTATTCTGGTCCAAGTCGAGTCAAGTCAATTTTATGTGTATAGCCCTTAATCACAGACAGTCTCAAAGGGCTTTACATAACCACAATCAACATCCACTGATCTTAACCCCCAGGAGGGCAAGGAAAAACTCAAAACCCCATTGGGGGAAAAGTGAGAAAACTTGAGAAGGGACCACAGATGGGGGGGAAACCCCCTTCCAGGATGACCAGGCTGCTTTGGATGCCAAGTGGGCAACATTTGACACATACAATGATGCTATACAATGTTAGATGAGATAATGTGAGAGTCAATTAAATGAAGTGCTGCAGGAAGATGACTTTAGTGGAGTGGGTCCTCATCCAGGACCGTAATCGCCATGGCAGCATATCCGAGGTTGAGCCTTTGATCTTGAAATAGTCAGTTTGGGGTAAATTCAGAACAGCCACTTCCAAGTGAATCACCATCACCTAATTCCCAAGCTGTGGAATTGGGAACAGAAAAAAAAGAACAGAAATAGTAAACAGGCCAACAAGTAGTTCAACGAAGTGCTGAAATATAGGGAAATCAGAAGAGGTGCTGCATGAAGACGACTTCGGCAGAGCAGGTCCCTCCCCGGTTGGTCAGTGCCGTAATCTTCATAGCAGGTCACCATCACCTAATTCCCAAGCAGGGGAAGAGGGGGCAGAAAAGAGGAGAAGCGGCAGTAAACAGGCCAACAAATAATTAAATTAGATGCTAAAGTATATAAATAAATGTCGCGCTGCAGGAAGACGACATCACTGGAACAGGTGCATGCCCAGTTTGTCAATGCCTTAAACTTCCTAGTGGGTCACCGTCACCTAATCCCCCAGCCGGGGAAAAGGGGGCAGAAAAGAGAAGATAAGAGAAAAAGCGGCAGTAAACAGGCCAACAAATAGTTCAACTAAATGCACAAGAGTATAAATGCGTCTTTAATAGTGTTTTGAACATTTCTACTGAGGTGGCGCCTCTAATACCTGAGGGTAGTACATTCCAAAGCATTGGTGCCCGAATAGAGAACGCTCTAGAACCTGTGGACTTCTTTTTGGCTCGCGGGATCACTAAAAGACCAGCATTTTGTGAGCGAAGGTTTCGGGACGGAACATATGGTACCACGAGGTCAACGAGATAGGAAGGTGCTAAGCCATGCAATATTTTATAGGCAAGTAGCAGAACTTTAAAATCACATCTCAAGTGGACCGGAAGCCAATTCAAATTGGCAAGTATCGGGGTAATATGATCAAACTTTCTCGTTCTAGTCAAGAGTCTAGCTGCTGCATTTTGAACTAACTTTTAATACTAGACATGGGGAGACCCGAGAGCAAAACGTTACAATAGTCGAGGCGAGACGTAACAAACGCATGGATTAAGATTTTTGCATCACAAGTTGATAGAATTGGGCGAATTTTAGCAATGTTACGCAGATGAACAAATGCAGTTCTAGTAATATTTTTAATGTGCATTTGAAACGACATAGTTGTGTCAAATATAAGACCGAGATTTTTTGTTGAATCCTTTTGGGCAATTTATCGATACTCATAGTGGTGTCTTTGAAAAAGGTACAGATGACGCGCTGGTCCAATGATCAGCATCTCGGTTTTATCTGAGTTAAGACGCAAAATATTGAAAGACATTCATAGTTTAATTTCGGCAAGGCATGCCTCTAATTTATAGCAATCACACGGATTCGTTATATCCAACGGCATGTATAATTGCGTATCATCAGCATAACAATGAAAACTAATGTGATATTTCCGTATAATATCACCAAGCGGTAGCATCTAGTACCAATCCCTGCGGAACTCCGCGTGTGATCTTACAAAGATCAGAAGACGCATTGCCATGAATTACACGGTGCGTCGTCTCCGACAGATACGAATTAATCCAAGAAAGCGCTGAACCTGAAATGCCAACACAAGTTTCAAGGCGTTTTAATAATATGTTATGATCAAGTGTCAAAAGCGGCGCCAAGATCGAGTAAGAGTAATACAGTGAACCCTCGGTTATCGCGGTTAATGGGGACCTCGTAGCGGTCGCTGCTCGGGCCCTAATAATAATTTCTACAAAAACAATAGGGACCTCGCCGCCGTCGCAGCTCGGGCCCTAATAACAATTTCTAGAAAAACAATAGGGACATCGCAGCGGCCACTGCTCGGGCCCTAATAATAATAATAAAAATAATAATGATTTCGACAAAAACAATGGGGACCTCGTAGCAGTCGCTGCTCGGGCCCCAATAATAATTTCTACACAAAGTCCATTGTGGTGACCCGCCCCCTTTTAAGTAAATTCAAAGTGGCCGACTTCCTGTAAAACCTAGCTCATTGCTCCAAGAGACTTTTTTGTAGGTCTTGGTCTTATACATACAGTGAACCCTCGCTACTTCGCGGTTCACCTTTCGTGGGTTCAGTGCTTCGCGGGTCTAAAAAATATTCGGGGGCATTGTAGTTTCGCCGAGCGGCACGACAGGGCGCTGGAGCGGTTAGACGGCCGGCGTGCGCCGAAGAAGAGCGTGGGCGAAGAGGAGAGTGGACGAAGAAGAGCACGTTCCCCCGGACACGATCGGTGGCGACGTTTCGCGCGGTTCGGACCGTACCAGAGCTCCGGCCGGCGTGCGTGGCAGTTAAGCCGTAGAGGAGCACCTTCCTGTTAAGGATGTTTCTATCAAAACAAGCCTGAACAAATGAATCAACCAGCCAAGATTGTCTGTCATTTACGCGCGGGGCAGCCCTCGAACTCCGAGGCGAAGCCAGCGTGTTCGACTGCACACATGGTTTTTATTTGCATCAGCATAAGCAATTTGAATATGCAATACATACAGAATGGAAAACTTGACATTTGACTCCATCCCACTTGCCCACCCTCTTCCTGCCTATTCTAACGGTTTCAGCTTACAAGACACCTTTTGTTCATACTTCTGCTTATTCTAACAGCAAAAGTTCACTCTGAACTTCATTTGACCTGTGTAGTGTATTTTCACAAGGCTTAACGTGTTGAACTTATTTTATGGCCATGACGATATTGTTGCTTTAGAAATACCAAGCCTTGTGTTGGACCTCCCTAAATGCAGAAGTTACAGCCTTAAGAGGCCTCGGGCCCCAACATTATCTACGAAGGGTTAAAGAGGTCATCAACACCCCAAGGGAGGTGTTTACAGAAAAGGGTTCTGGCGTTGGGGAGTCACATTCGCGAGGAGGCCGTACCTGGCACCCGTAGCTGTCGAAAGTTTAATTAGAGGCCAGAAAGATACGAATGCATGTGCAACAAAGGGGGCCTGTAAGATTAGTTATAGTTTGAAACTTGCTAAGATGACAAACTAAACAACAAAACTAACAGATGAACATACAAACTTAAATTTCTTTAACATATCCCTCCTGTTTATCAAGTTTCAAATCTCATCATCAAAGGCTGTCGCTTGAGGGGGGAGAAAAACTACCCAAAAACTCAAAAATTCTTGGAGAAAAGGGTAGAAACCCATGCCCCGAACGAGAAGCCCAAAAAAATAATAACAATTAAAAGATAATAAAGCAAAGCTAATGCAGTTTTTGGTCCAATACATGTATGTACAAAATAAACCCGGAACATCAAACATTCACAACTGCAACTCTTTTCTGTGATGCAAGTTACATGAATCAGTGACCTTGAGCGTTTTTTCAGAGGCTGCAGGTTTTATTTGATGTGCGTGTAGTCAGCAGTCTGCGCCTGTGCAACTCGTCTGCGTTTGACGTTGTCCTGGTCTCGAGGTTGTGCGCTGACCAGGCACAGCCCTGCAAGGAAGTAGATGATGCATCTGGTCGACAGGGCAGTGCCCAGTTGCTGTTCGGCGGCTTGCTCCATCCTTCCGAGAGGGGTGTGTTTGCCACGGAAAACCCTCTTTCCAACTGTGGTCTTTTGTTGGTACATTGGAGTGTACGTGGTGGAGATCCTCTCCAAGGGACTTGCGTCGCTCAGCCTTCAGCAGGGACCGGAGAAGCTTGCACTGCGACTGATGGTTCCAGCCGCCACGCCCCTCGACCTTTGCTGCCGTCGGGGTCACTGCAATCACCTGATGAGGGCCGTCCCAGCGTTCACTGTCCCAACGAGGTCGTTTCAGCACCTTGAGGAAGAGTTGGTCTCCCACATGGACGTGGTTTATCTGTGGATCAAAACACACTGGCCAGTAATTGTGGTCAAACATGTCTTTCATGTGGACTGGGACAGATGTGCCAGTCGCTGGTGGTTCTGATGAACCTGAGAGTCTATGTGTGAGGCCATATAGGATAAAAAGGGGATAGTGTCCTTCCTTCGGCTGGCACTATCCTCATTGCTGTGATTGAAACACAGTCTGGCCATTGTCTCTTTTTTTTTTCTTTGTCTTGATAAGTCAGTTCCATTCGTGCGTTCCACAAGTCCTGCAGACTGTATGCAAAATGACGCTTTGAGTCAATTTTGCAACAACTGTCCCACTTGTTACAAACATTATTCACAAAATGCATCATTTTCACTTTAAATCACTCTTGAAATTCCAAATGTCAGGATAATTCGATTACACAAGACTTTTTCCAACTGTTTTAACATCATCATGTGTTATTGGAAACAACGTAATCCATTTTGAAAACACATTAATTATAACCAAACAATATTGCAACCCAAACAACTAACACTTTGTCTAAAAAAAAGTTTTTTGTTGAAAAGTCTATATGTGGGAACAATTTCATATCATACTTCCCCCTGTTGACACACATGTGTCACTCATGTTACTCCTCAGCCTACTTCCATCTGCACAATATCAGTCAACACCGCCCCTCCCTTTTTCCCTCATCCACTTCTATTCTGGTCCAAGTCGAGTCAAGTCAATTTTATGTGTATAGCCCTTAATCACAGACAGTCTCAAAGGGCTTTACATAACCACAATCAACATCCACTGATCTTAACCCCCAGGAGGGCAAGGAAAAACTCAAAACCCCATTGGGGGAAAAGTGAGAAAACTTGAGAAGGGACCACAGATGGGGGGGAAACCCCCTTCCAGGATGACCAGGCTGCTTTGGATGCCAAGTGGGCAACATTTGACACATACAATGATGCTATACAATGTTAGATGAGATAATGTGAGAGTCAATTAAATGAAGTGCTGCAGGAAGATGACTTTAGTGGAGTGGGTCCTCATCCAGGACCGTAATCGCCATGGCAGCATATCCGAGGTTGAGCCTTTGATCTTGAAATAGTCAGTTTGGGGTAAATTCAGAACAGCCACTTCCAAGTGAATCACCATCACCTAATTCCCAAGCTGTGGAATTGGGAACAGAAAAAAAAGAACAGAAATAGTAAACAGGCCAACAAGTAGTTCAACGAAGTGCTGAAATATAGGGAAATCAGAAGAGGTGCTGCATGAAGACGACTTCGGCAGAGCAGGTCCCTCCCCGGTTGGTCAGTGCCGTAATCTTCATAGCAGGTCACCATCACCTAATTCCCAAGCAGGGGAAGAGGGGGCAGAAAAGAGGAGAAGCGGCAGTAAACAGGCCAACAAATAATTAAATTAGATGCTAAAGTATATAAATAAATGTCGCGCTGCAGGAAGACGACATCACTGGAACAGGTGCATGCCCAGTTTGTCAATGCCTTAAACTTCCTAGTGGGTCACCGTCACCTAATCCCCCAGCTGGGGAAAAGGGGGCAGAAAAGAGAAGATAAGAGAAAAAGCGGCAGTAAACAGGCCAACAAATAGTTCAACTAAATGCACAAGAGTATAAATGCGTCTTTAATAGTGTTTTGAACATTTCTACTGAGGTGGCGCCTCTAATACCTGAGGGTAGTACATTCCAAAGCATTGGTGCCCGAATAGAGAACGCTCTAGAACCTGTGGACTTCTTTTTGGCTCGCGGGATCACTAAAAGACCAGCATTTTGTGAGCGAAGGTTTCGGGACGGAACATATGGTACCACGAGGTCAACGAGATAGGAAGGTGCTAAGCCATGCAATATTTTATAGGCAAGTAGCAGAACTTTAAAATCACATCTCAAGTGGACCGGAAGCCAATTCAAATTGGCAAGTATCGGGGTAATATGATCAAACTTTCTCGTTCTAGTCAAGAGTCTAGCTGCTGCATTTTGAACTAACTTTTAATACTAGACATGGGGAGACCCGAGAGCAAAACGTTACAATAGTCGAGGCGAGATGTAACAAACGCATGGATTAAGATTTTTGCATCACAAGTTGATAGAATTGGGCGAATTTTAGCAATGTTACGCAGATGAACAAATGCAGTTCTAGTAATATTTTTAATGTGCATTTGAAACGACATAGTTGTGTCAAATATAAGACCGAGATTTTTTGTTGAATCCTTTTGGGCAATTTATCGATACTCATAGTGGTGTCTTTGAAAAAGGTACAGATGACGCGCTGGTCCAATGATCAGCATCTCGGTTTTATCTGAGTTAAGACGCAAAATATTGAAAGACATTCATAGTTTAATTTCGGCAAGGCATGCCTCTAATTTATAGCAATCACACGGATTCGTTATATCCAACGGCATGTATAATTGCGTATCATCAGCATAACAATGAAAACTAATGTGATATTTCCGTATAATATCACCAAGCGGTAGCATCTAGTACCAATCCCTGCGGAACTCCGCGTGTGATCTTACAAAGATCAGAAGACGCATTGCCATAAATTACACGGTGCGTCGTCTCCGACAGATACGAATTAATCCAAGAAAGCGCTGAACCTGAAATGCCAACACAAGTTTCAAGGCGTTTTAATAATATGTTATGATCAAGTGTCAAAAGCGGCGCCAAGATCGAGTAAGAGTAATACAGTGAACCCTCGGTTATCGCGGTTAATGGGGACCTCGTAGCGGTCGCTGCTCGGGCCCTAATAATAATTTCTACAAAAACAATAGGGACCTCGCCGCCGTCGCAGCTCGGGCCCTAATAACAATTTCTAGAAAAACAATAGGGACATCGCAGCGGCCACTGCTCGGGCCCTAATAATAATAATAAAAATAATAATGATTTCGACAAAAACAATTGGGACCTCGTAGCGGTCGCTGCTCGGGCCCTAATAATAATTTCTACAAAAACAATAGGGACCTTGCCGCGGTCGCTGCTCGGGCCCCAATAATAATTTCTACACAAAGTCCATTGTGGTGACCCGCCCCCTTTTAAGTAAATTCAAAGTGGCCGACTTCCTGTAAAACCTAGCTCATTGCTCCAAGAGACTTTTTTGTAGGTCTTGGTCTTATACATACAGTGAACCCTCGCTACTTCGCGGTTCACCTTTCGTGGGTTCAGTGCTTCGCGGGTCTAAAAAATATTCGGGGGCATTGTAGTTTCGCCGAGCGGCACGACAGGGCGCTGGAGCGGTTAGACGGCCGGCGTGCGCCGAAGAAGAGCGTGGGCGAAGAGGAGAGTGGACGAAGAAGAGCACGTTCCCCCGGACACGATCGGTGGCGACGTTTCGCGCGGTTCGGACCGTACCAGAGCTCCGGCCGGCGTGCGTGGCAGTTAAGCCGTAGAGGAGCACCTTCCTGTTAAGGATGTTTCTATCAAAACAAGCCTGAACAAATGAATCAACCAGCCAAGATTGTCTGTCATTTACGCGCGGGGCAGCCCTCGAACTCCGAGGCGAAGCCAGCGTGTTCGACTGCACACATGGTTTTTATTTGCATCAGCATAAGCAATTTGAATATGCAATACATACAGAATGGAAAACTTGACATTTGACTCCATCCCACTTGCCCACCCTCTTCCTGCCTATTCTAACGGTTTCAGCTTACAAGACACCTTTTGTTCATACTTCTGCTTATTCTAACAGCAAAAGTTCACTCTGAACTTCATTTGACCTGTGTAGTGTATTTTCACAAGGCTTAACGTGTTGAACTTATTTTATGGCCATGACGATATTGTTGCTTTAGAAATACCAAGCCTTGTGTTGGACCTCCCTAAATGCAGAAGTTACAGCCTTAAGAGGCCTCGGGCCCCAACATTATCTACGAAGGGTTAAAGAGGTCATCAACACCCCAAGGGAGGTGTTTACAGAAAAGGGTTCTGGCGTTGGGGAGTCACATTCGCGAGGAGGCCGTACCTGGCACCCGTAGCTGTCGAAAGTTTAATTAGAGGCCAGAAAGATACGAATGCATGTGCAACAAAGGGGGCCTGTAAGATTAGTTATAGTTTGAAACTTGCTAAGATGACAAACTAAACAACAAAACTAACAGATGAACATACAAACTTAAATTTCTTTAACATATCCCTCCTGTTTATCAAGTTTCAAATCTCATCATCAAAGGCTGTCGCTTGAGGGGGGAGAAAAACTACCCAAAAACTCAAAAATTCTTGGAGAAAAGGGTAGAAACCCATGCCCCGAACGAGAAGCCCAAAAAAATAATAACAATTAAAAGATAATAAAGCAAAGCTAATGCAGTTTTTGGTCCAATACATGTATGTACAAAATAAACCCGGAACATCAAACATTCACAACTGCAACTCTTTTCTGTGATGCAAGTTACATGAATCAGTGACCTTGAGCGTTTTTTCAGAGGCTGCAGGTTTTATTTGATGTGCGTGTAGTCAGCAGTCTGCGCCTGTGCAACTCGTCTGCGTTTGACGTTGTCCTGGTCTCGAGGTTGTGCGCTGACCAGGCACAGCCCTGCAAGGAAGTAGATGATGCATCTGGTCGACAGGGCAGTGCCCAGTTGCTGTTCGGCGGCTTGCTCCATCCTTCCGAGAGGGGTGTGTTTGCCACGGAAAACCCTCTTTCCAACTGTGGTCTTTTGTTGGTACATTGGAGTGTACGTGGTGGAGATCCTCTCCAAGGGACTTGCGTCGCTCAGCCTTCAGCAGGGACCGGAGAAGCTTGCACTGCGACTGATGGTTCCAGCCGCCACGCCCCTCGACCTTTGCTGCCGTCGGGGTCACTGCAATCACCTGATGAGGGCCGTCCCAGCGTTCACTGTCCCAACGAGGTCGTTTCAGCACCTTGAGGAAGAGTTGGTCTCCCACATGGACGTGGTTTATCTGTGGATCAAAACACACTGGCCAGTAATTGTGGTCAAACATGTCTTTCATGTGGACTGGGACAGATGTGCCAGTCGCTGGTGGTTCTGATGAACCTGAGAGTCTATGTGTGAGGCCATATAGGATAAAAAGGGGATAGTGTCCTTCCTTCGGCTGGCACTATCCTCATTGCTGTGATTGAAACACAGTCTGGCCATTGTCTCTTTTTTTTTTCTTTGTCTTGATAAGTCAGTTCCATTCGTGCGTTCCACAAGTCCTGCAGACTGTATGCAAAATGACGCTTTGAGTCAATTTTGCAACAACTGTCCCACTTGTTACAAACATTATTCACAAAATGCATCATTTTCACTTTAAATCACTCTTGAAATTCCAAATGTCAGGATAATTCGATTACACAACACTTTTTCCAACTGTTTTAACATCATCATGTGTTGTTGGAAACAACGTAATCCATTTTGAAAACACATTAATTATAACCAAACAATATTGCAACCCAAACAACTAACACTTTGTCTAAAAAAAAGTTTTTTGTTGAAAAGTCTATATGTGGGAACAATTTCATATCATACTTCCCCCTGTTGACACACATGTGTCACTCATGTTACTCCTCTACTCCTCAGCAATGTTTGCACCTTTTTTCTCCCAATGTGTGCATTCAATTAGTGGTGTATTTTTCCCTGGCGTGAGATCAAATTGTCAAGTTGATTTGCTGCGTGTGTGTGTGTGTGTGTGTGTGTGCATTACCCCTTGCTGCATTGTCTGCGAGGCAGTATTCAATTGTAATCGTTTCATTTTCTGTTCAGAAAATTTTGCATTTACAAATACTTATTTAGACGTGCTTTATGCACAACTTTTCTTTCATCTTTTGTGATTTTTTAAAACGCCGTTTGCCCAATGTCGACAGAACACATAAACATATATCTTGGCAGTCAGTCCAAATTGTAAAATGTTTTTTAGAAAACATCTTACAATTCTGGATCAGCACAGAAGTTTCTGCTGCTTGTCCTGCACATACAGATTTTAATATCCCTTGAAACAAAATGCTTTGTTAAAAAAAAAATTCCCACCCCTTTGCGGCCGTCAAAAAACTGTCTCTCCAGTCGGGAGAAAGGTGTCCAAGAGGTCAGGTCGCTGTTTGGTGGTAATTTGGACTCGGCTTCCACAGTCGTGTGGTGTGCCTTCTACTGGTGCGGGAAAAAGTGACGCTGGGCTGAGCGCACCTTATCAGTGTAATGTGACAATTAGGTCGCCGTGCAATGTGAATGTGGTGGGTGAAGGCTGCTTGATCCAATTGTTGTGACTAATATGCAAGTGATTTCATGAGCCCTGCGCGTCTGCAGCCACACAAGGTCATGAAACCATTTTTTGCAGTCACTGTTTGCTCAAATGGCTCATAGTAATTTGGTAGTGCTAATACATCTTAATCAATGAGTTCACACTTGACAAGTTCAAAAGCTTGTCAACCTCAAGTGTTCAAACATTTTTTTTTTCCTCAAATGTCATTGGCTTGTCATAAATGATGTCCAGCAATAGTCGTGTGATTTCTAAGTACTTTGCAATCCATGCCTGGCAATAATTGCGTACACCTATAAGGGACATCATTTACTTCTTTGTTATTGGTTTTAGGGCTCGGGCAACGCCTTCTTTTTGCTTGTCACCAAAAATGCGCCCCTTTTCAGTCAAAATGCGGCCTAAATATGTGACTTCCTTTTTTAACAGCTGCATCTCATCGGTTCAGTTTGATGACGCATTAAGTAATTCTCGAGGTCAAACATATGTTTAATATCTTCCTCAATGTCCTCACTGTTGTCACTGTCAGAGGGGGAATCCAGAGGTTTGGACATCAACTCGCAGTCCGAAGCCCCACTGGGGTCCCGGCCTAGTCATTCATTTTCCCAATCGTACACTTCCTTAAAACAAGTTCTCAAACCCTTCATTCATTATGTAAATTACTCGTCTTCTCCTTGGCCGCCCTCGTGTGCAAGCCTATCCTAGACGCTCACAGCAGAAAAAGAAGGGAGGGGGGGGGCCTCACTGTTCATACGCCAATCACGCGGTCCCCAGGCAACCAAGCTGCCAGGGGTTACGCCCCCTACCAAAGGCTCCAGTTTACTGGCCACTCCTCCCTGCCAATTTACGAGCAGGCAATCTCAAGCCAATGGCAACAGCTCCTTCCCCCTAAACTTTCCGCTCGTTCCAATTCACTTACGCTTTCCTTCTGGCATCTGCCCAACCTACTTTACCTCTCAGTCATCTCCAACCCCCTCTTAACTTTCCGCTCATCCTATTTCACTTACGCTTTTCCTTCTCAACCTACCTTGCCTCTCAGTTAGAGAACCAAATTCTGCCCCCGCACCTCAGGTTTGACACCACTTAAAATTCAAAATCAGGAAACACCTATGCTTTTGCAAAGATTCCTCATGTTCACTTTCAAAACCTTCATTCCATCTTTCATAACACCTACTTCTCTCTTTCAATTCATGCAACCAACTCAGTGTCTTACATCCCTCAACCACATAGGTTCTAATTCTGTTACTCTATACAGTTTTCCACTTGCAAATCTGCCTATGACACCTTTCTCACTTGCCCTATCATTTGGACTTCATCAATCCTTTCTATGGAACATTAATTGTTCCTTTCCCTTTTCTACACATTCTTTTTCTTTCTTTACACATTCCTTTTCTTTTCTTATTAACTTCCAATCTCTACACTGCAAAGTTTCCCTGGACTTTACTATACTACCCAATACCCCAATTTTAGAAAATTGGACCAGTTTGTCAACACCTAGGGTGTTCTAAAAACTGGTTTCTCATCAGTAGGACAGCAACTCAATTTTCCTGTTGTGGCAATTCTCACTTCAACTTTTTCAGGTGGAGATTTCTTGTCTATTACATCCACAACAGTCTGCTGTTTATAATCCTACTGTATTACATGGGATAAAATACCAAGTGGTATTAGTAATCCCCAATCGCACACACTCCAGCTCACTGACTCAACCCCCACCCTTTCTCTTCTTTGTTCTCACACACACACATAGTCAGACTCAGACATATACACGGGCCCACAAAACAACACACACAGTTCTCAACATTGAACAGCTACAAACGAGAAGCTAATCAATATTTTTCAATTTCAACTAACCTACATTTTTCCTTTATTTCAAATTCGGAAAGTTGACAGTTAACTTCCTTCATCAATTCTGCCGCCATTTCTGACAGTCTTAATTGTTATGGTGTCTAGTTATGGTTCCTCAGTGTTGAGAAAAATTCAAATTGCCTGACTTTGGGTTGAATACCAAGCTTCTACTCCCAATTTGGAGCGGGTATTCCTGGGTGTTTTTACTCACAACCCTCGGTCAGTTTTAGATTTCTCAAACGTTGGACATTCATACAATACACATACACACTCACAGATTGATCAGTTCTGTGTCTGTGAAAATAGATAAACTATTTTCGTCTTCTATAAATAACAAACGTTGTACTATCACTTCCAAATATAGTAATAATTACATCTGTACTCTACCAGAAATAAGGACCCCTAAATCTGTCTTCCAGAAAAAACAACAGTTAATTCTGTACTATCCGAGCAGATATAATCAACTACACTTGTACTCTCTACCAGACAAGGAATGCCTTAATCTGCCTTCCAGAATAAACAACAGTTAATTCTGTACTGTCCGAGTCTTCCAACAAGTCTTCCAAAATAGCAAAGTTAAATCTGTATTTCTTCCAGAAAATAGCTAAGCTAAGATGTACTATCTCTTCGGGTAAAGGAACTCCCTGAAACCCTACTATCCTTCAAAAACCCCAAAAAGTTTTTTACTATCTGTTGTATACAACCACTGACCTGTGACAATCTCTCCGCTGGTCGAGACACTCGCGGTTCATGGATGAAGTCTGTGTTCTCTCCGGTGGAGGATGGCCGAGGACCGGCCTCCTGGAAGAGAGGACTTTTCACGATGGCGCCGTTTTCAGTCGTCGTCAATCGTCCACCGCAGATCACACGTTTTCATCCGGCATTCGAAGGACCAAGTAATGTTAAGGATGTTTCTATCAAAACAAGCCTGAACAAATGAATCAACCAGCCAAGATTGTCTGTCATTTCCGCGCTGGGCAGCCCTCGAACTCCGAGGCGAAGCCAGCGTGTTCGACTGCACACATGGTTTTTATTTGCATCAGCATAAGCAATTTGAATATGCAATACATACAGAATGGAAAACTTGACATTTGACTCCATCCCACTTGCCCACCCTCTTCCTGCCTATTCTAACGGTTTCAGCTTACAAGACACCTTTTGTTCATACTTCTGCTTATTCTAACAGCAAAAGGGAGCATGTTCACTCTGAACTTCATTTGACCTGTGTAGTGTATTTTCACAAGGCTTAACATGTTGAACTTATTTTATGGCCATGACGATATTGTTGCTTTAGAAATACCAAGCCTTGTGTTGGACCTCCCTAAATGCATAAGTTACAGCCTTAAGAGGCCTCGGGCCCCAACATTATCTACGAAGGGTTAAAGGGGTCATCAACACCCCAAGGGAGGTGTTTACAGAAAAGGGTTCTGGCGTTGGGGAGTCACATTCGCGATGAGGCCGTACCTGGCACCCGTAGCTGTCGAAAGTTTAATTAGAGGCCAGAAAGATACGAATGCATGTGCAACAAAGGGGGCCTGTAAGATTAGTTATAGTTTGAAACTTGCTAAGATGACAAACTAAACAACAAAACTAACAGATGAACATACAAACTTAAATTTCTTTAACACTTCCCCGGGCACGGGCGGTGCCAAGCGACCCCTAAGTTTAACCAAATGGAAGCTCCGGAGGAGGAGGGCATGCTCGCGTCACAGTAAGCCGAAGAGGAGCACCTTCCCCGGGCACGGGCGGTTCCAAGCGGCCCCTAAGTTTAACCGAATGGAAGCTCCGGAGGAGGAGGGCATGCTCGCGTCACAGTAAGCCGAAGAGGAGCACCTTCCCCGGGCACGGGCGGTTCCAAGCGGCCCCTACGTTTAACTGAATGGAAGCTCCGGAGGAGGAGGGCATGCTCGCGTCACAGTAAGCCGAAGAGGAGCACCTTCCCCGGGCACGGGCGGTGCCAAGCGGCCCCTAAGTTTAACCGAATGGAAGTTCCGGGGGAGGAGGTCGGGCGTGTGTCACAGTTAAGCCGAATTGGAGCACCTCTTCCGCCCGGGCACGAGCGGAGCGCGAGGCTGTCCGTTATGAAAGAATAAATAAATAAAGAATGCCACCTTTTTTTCACAGGGCACACCGGACGGCGTACCATCAGGTTAAAGTCGGAGTAATTAAATAAATACAAAAAGAATGGCTGGGGAATAAAAAAAAAATACGTTTTAATAATAATTTGGTTTTTTTGTTATAACATGAATTTCACTCTCTCTCTCTCTCTCTCTCCCCGTATATATATATATATATATATATAAATATAAATATTTATATATTTATTATATATATTGTATATTTTTTTAAGCATTTTTGAAGGTGCGCCGCTACTTCGCGGATTTTCAGTTTTTGCGGGTGGTCTCTGTCCCCATTAACCGCGATAACCGAGGGTTCACTGTACTCCATAAAATTTACAAAAAGCGAGGTGAAACACTCAACCAGGGCTGCTTTTTTGAACATTTCTCGAGGGCCATGGCGAGCCATTTCAAAAAAGCTGCACAACTAACGTATAAAATATTGATAAATTTGCTCTGCCTGATGTGTGTGTCAAGTTTCACGAGTTGTCGTTCATATTTAGAACCTCATAATCAGCGTTGTTTTATTGCCGAACCGTGCAATGCCACTCCCACAACTTTTCACGAAAAAGGATGAATTTCGTATTGTGACATCCTCATGGCCGAAACAGTCCTCCGAGCATATATGAGGGCGACCTTGTTGAGTTGCACGGAGAAAAACATCCAAGAAAATAACTTGTATTAGCTTTTACCAGTTGGTGGCGCTACTACTACGATGAAAAATAAGTTGGTAGATGTCTTCAGGGCTGAAGTATCCTCAAATGTGTACAACTTCGAGAAGATAGGATCATCTGAGTCATGTTGCCGGAGCTTTTGTTGCCACAAAGTACAATCGGACTTTTCAGCACCGTAATAGCCACGCCTTTTGCCAAAACGTCACAAATTCGGCAGAGAGTAAGATCATTGTCTTGAGTCTTTTCTGACTAATTTTCAGTCGGATTCGTCAAAAGGGCACCGTGCAGTACGTGAAAATTAAAATAAAAACAAATTTTTGATTCCACTTGGCGGCGCTGTGTGTATAACAAAATAATAACATTAAGATGTCTTCAGGTCGGGACATTTTATTTACAGGTGAAGGTTTGGATTTTTAGGAGCATGTGCAGGGGAGTTATTAAGCATTCATTTATTTGTATTAGGTTCATTTTGTCTTCTTATTATTGATATTTGACTGATTCATTAAAAGCAGACAATTATGTTTTAGGTAAATTTTTTACCTGACATGTTTCGGCGAGTCTTTCGCCTTCTTCAGAGTGTCGCATGATGGTGTCTTGAGACCCGTCTTTATCAGCTGATGTTCCATGAGGGTGTGACTTACCTGTCAAAAAAATGAAAAATCAGAGCAGTAAAAGAACAAGCACAAAATGAACATTACAAATCAGCAATCACTGACCACTGCAAAAGGGAAAACCACATCATGGACCGGGAGAAGGGCAGGGTCATCCGCACAGAAGAGAACAAACAACAGCGCTGGATCAGAGAGGCCATTGAGATCTGCAAGCGAGGCATAAAAACCATGAACAGAGACAAGGTTGCCTTCATCCTCTCTACCACCTGGACCAGCATCTTGGCGGAGTTAACGGACAGCGGGGGGCGTGACTTGCCTTCATTCTTGTGACAGGTAAGTCACGCCCTCATGGAACATCAGCTGATAAAGACGGGCCACAAGACACCATCATGTGACACTCTGAAGAAGGCGAAAGACTTTCGTATTGTGACATCCTCAAGGCCTAAACACTCATCCGAGCAAATATAAGGTAGATTTTGTTAACCTGCCCGGAGAAAAACATCAACGAAAATAATTTGTATTTGTTTTAACCAGTTGGTGGCGCTACCACTGCGATCAAAAATAAGTTGGCAGCCGTCTTCAGGGCCTGAATATCCTCAAATGTGAAAAATTTCGAGAAGATGGATCATCTGAATCATTTTGCAGGAACTTTTGTTGCCACGGAGAATAATCAGACTCTGCGGCACCGTAATAGCCACGCCCTTCGAAGGAAAGTCACAAAAATAGGGATAGAGTAAGATCAATGTCTTGAGTCTTTTCTAGCCAATTTTCAATCGGATTCGTTAAAAGGGCACCGTGCAGTACGTCAAAATGTAAAAAATGATATTGATTGGCGCAAGGTGTATAACTGAATATAAACATATAGATGTCTTCAGGTACCGACTCTTTATGTACATGTGAAGTTTTGGATTTTTAGCAGCATGTGCAAGAGAGTTATTAAGCATTTTGTCCATTGCGGCGAAGGAAATCTTAAGTGAAAACTTCGAAGCCCCGCCCCCGTCATATAGTATTTCGGAAACAAAAAATTTTAGCCCCAGTGTTTGTCCCAGGTCTTAAGATGCTACAGACAGAATTTTAAGGCAATCAGATGAAGCCTTTAGGATCAGGGTGCAAAAGAATGACCCCTGTAAACATGCAAAAAAGGGCAAAAGTCGGACTTTCAAAAATTCATAACTCACTTCCTGTTCATATTAGACGTTAAAATATCAAATTTTTCGCCATGCCCGATGAGACTGCCAAGTTTGGTGAATTTTTGTGCATGTTTCGGGGGTCAAAAATGCAATCGAACAATCGGAAAAATAATAATAATAATAATTTCTACAAAAACAATAGGGACTTCGCAGCGGTCGCTGCTCAGGCCCTAATAATAATAATAATAATAATAATAATAATAAAAGTAATAATATTTTCTACAAAAACAGTAGGGACCTCGCAGCCGTCGCAGCTTGGGCCCTAATAACAATTTCTAGAAAAACAATAGGGACCTCGCAGCGGTCACTGCTCGGGCCCTAATAATAATAATAATAAAAATAATAATAATTTCCACAAAAACAATGGGGACCTCGTAGCGGTCGCTGCTCGGGCCCTAATAATAATTTCTACATAAACAATAGGGACCTCGCCGCGGTCGCTGCTCGGGCCCCAATAATAATTTCTACACAAAGTCCATTGTGGTGACGCGCCCCTTTTAAGTAAATTCAAAATGGCCGACTTCCTGTAAAACCTAGCTCATTGCTCCGAGAGACTTTTTTGTAGGTCTTGGTCTTATACATACAGTGAACCCTCGCTACTTCGCGGTTCACCTTTCGCGGGTTCAGTGCTTCGCGGGTATAAAAAAATATTCGGGGGCATTGTAGTTTCGCCGAGCGGCACGACGGGCGCTGGAGCGGTTAGACGGCCGGCGTGCGCCGAAGAAGAGCGTGGGCGAAGAGGAGAGTGGACGAAGAAGAGCACGTTCCCCCGGACACGATCGGTGGCGACGTTTCGCGCGGTTCGGACCGTACCAGAGCTCCGGCCGGCGTGCGTGGCAGTTAAGCCGTAGAGGAGCACCTTCCCCGGGCACGGGCGGTGCCAAGCGGCCCCTAAGTTTAACCGAATGGAAGCTCCGGAGGAGGAGGGCATGCTCGCGTCACAGTAAGCCAAAGAGGAGCACCTTCCCCGGGCACGGGCGGTTCCAAGCGGCCCCTAAGTTTAACCGAATGGAAGCTCCGGAGGAGGCGGGCATGCTCGCGTCACAGTAAGCCGAAGAGGAGCACCTTCCCCAGGCACGGGCGGTGCCAAGAGGCCCCTAAGTTTAACCGAATGGAAGCTCCGGGGCAGGAGGGCGGGCGTGTGTCACAGTAAAGCCGAATTGGAACACCTCTTCCGCCCGGGCACGAACGGAGCGCGAAGCTGTCAGTTATGAATGAATAAATGAATAAATAAATAAATAAATAAAGAATGCCACCTTTCATTTCACAGGGCACACCGGACGGCGTACCAGCAGGTAAAAGTCGGAGTAATTAAATAAATACAAAAAGAATGGCTGGGGAATAAAAAAATAATACGTTTTAATAATAATTTGGTTTTTTTGTTATAACATGAATTTCACTCTCTCTCTCTGTCTATATATACATATATATATAGATATATATATCTATATATATATATATATTTATTTATTATATATATTGTATTTTTTTTTAAGCATTTTTGAAGGTGCGCCGCTACTTCGCGGATTTTCAGTTTTCGCGGGTGGTTTCTGTCCCCATTAACCGCGATAACCGAGGGTTCACTGTACTCCATAAAATTTACAAAAAGCAAGGTGAAACACTCAACCAGGGCTGCTTTTTTTAACATTTCTCGAGGGCCATGGCGAGCCATTTCAAAAAAGCTGCACAACTAACGTATAAAATATTGATAAATTTGCTCGGCCTGATGTGTGTGTAAAGTTTCACGAGTTGTCGTTCATATTTAGAACCTCATAATCAGCGTTGTTTTATTGCCGAACAGTGCAATGCCACTCCCACAACTTTACAAGAAAAAGGACGAATTTCGTATTGTGACATCCTCATGGCCGAAACAGTCATCCGAGCATATATGAGGGCGACCTTGTTGAGTTGCACGGAGAAAAACATCCAAGAAAATAACTTGTATTAGCTTTTACCAGTTGGTGGCGCTACTACTACGATGAAAAATAAGTTGGTAGATGTCTTCAGGGCTGAAGTATCCTCAAATGTGTACAACTTCGAGAAGATAGGATCATCTGAGTCATGTTGCCGGAGCTTTTATTGCCACAGAGTACAATCTGACTTTTCAGCACCGTAATAGCCACGCCTTTTGCCAAAACGTCACAAAATTCGGCAGAGAGTAAGATCATTGTCTTGAGTCTTTTCTGACTAATTTTCAGTCGGATTCGTCAAAAGGGCACCGTGCATAATGTGAAAATTTAAATAAAAACAAATTTTTGATTCCACTTGGCGGCGCTGTGTGTATAACAAAATAATAACATTAAGATGTCTTCAGGTCGGGACGTTTTATTTACAGGTGAAGGTTTGGATTTTTAGGAGCATGTGCAGGGGAGTTATTAAGCATTCGTTTATTTGTATTAGGTTCATTTTGTCTTCTTATTATTGATATTTGACTGATTCATTAAAAGCAGACAATTATGTTTTAGGTTAATTTTTTACCTGACATGTTTCGGCGAGTCTTTCGCCTTCTTCAGAGTGTCGCATGATGGTGTCTTGAGACCCGTCTTTATCAGCTGATGTTCCATGAGGGTGTGACTTACCTGTCAAAAAAATTAAAAATCAGAGCAGTAAAAGAACAAGCACAACATGAACATTACAAATCAGCAATCACTGACCACTGCAAAAGGGAAAACCACATCATGGACCGGGAGAAGGGCAGGGTCATCCGCACCGAAGAGAACAAACAACAGCGCTGGATCAGAGAGGCCATTGAGATCTGCAAGCGAGGCATAAAAACCATGAACAGAGACAAGGGACCCTTCATCCTCTCTACCACCTGGAGCAGCATCTTGGCGGAGTGAACGGACAGCGGGGGGCGTGACTTGCCTTCATTCTTGTGAATGGTAAGTCACGCCCTCATGGAACATCAGCTGATAAAGACGGGCCACAAGACACCATCATGTGACACTCTGAAGAAGGCGAAAGACTTTCGTATTGTGACATCCTCAAGGCTTAAACACTCATCCGAGCAAATATAAGGTAGATTTTGTTAACCTGCCCGGAGAAAAACATCAACGAAAATAATTTGTATTTGTTTTAACCAGTTGGTGGCGCTACCACTGCGATCAAAAATAAGTTGGCAGCCGTCTTCAGGGCCTGAATATCCTCAAATGTGAAAAATTTCAAGAAGATGGATCATCTGAATCATTTTGCAGGAACTTTTGTTGCCACGGAGAATAATCAGACTCTGCGGCACCGTAATAGCCACGCCCTTCGAAGGAAAGTCACAAAAATAGGGATAGAGTAAGATCAATGTCTTGAGTCTTTTCTAGCCAATTTTCAATCGGATTCGTTAAAAGGGCACCGTGCAGTTTGTCAAAATGTAAAAAATGATATTGATTGGCGCAAGGTGTATAACTGAATATAAACATATAGATGTTTTCAGGTACCGACTCTTTATGTACATGTGAAGTTTTGGATTTTTAGCAGCATGTGCAAGAGAGTTATTAAGCATTTTGTCCATTGCGGCGAAGGAAATCTTAAGTGAAAACTTCGAAGCCCCGCCCCCGTCATATAGTATTTCGGAAACAAAAAATTTTAGCCCCAGTGTTTGTCCCAGGTCTTAAGATGCTACAGACAGAATTTTAAGGCAATCAGATGAAGCCTTTAGGATCAGGGTGCAAAAGAATGACCCCTGTAAACATGCAAAAAAGGGCAAAAGTCGGACTTTCAAAAATTCATAACTCACTTCCTATTCATATTAGACATTAAAATATCAAATTTTTCGCCATGCCCGATGAGACTGCCAAGTTTGGTGAATTTTTGTGCATGTTTCGGGGGTCAAAAATGCAATCGAACAATCGGAAAAATAATAATAATAATAATTTCTACAAAAACAATAGGGACTTCGCAGCGGTCGCTGCTTAGGCCCTAATAATAATAATAATAATAAGAGAAGATAAGATAAGATGTCCTTTATTAGTCCCACAATGGGGAAATTTGAAAGTAATAATATTCTCTACAAAAACAATAGGGACCTCGCAGCCGTCGCAGCTCGGGCCCTAATAACAATTTCTAGAAAAACAATAGGGACCTCGCAGCGGTCACTGCTCGGGCCCTAATAATAATAATAATAATAATTTCCACAAAAACAATGGGGACCTCGTAGCGGTCGCTGCTCGGGCCCTAATAATAATTTCTACATAAACAATAGGGACCTCGCCGCGGTCGCTGCTCGGGCCCCAATAATAATTTCTACACAAAGTCCATTGTGGTGACCCGCCCCCTTTTAATAAATTCAAAATGGCCGACTTCCTGTAAAACCTAGCTCATTGCTCCAAGAGACTTTTTTGTAGGTCTTGGTCTTATACATACAGTGAACCCTCGCTACTTCGCGGTTCACCTTTCGCGGGTTCAGTGCTTCGCGGGTATAAAAAATATTCGGGGGCATTGTAGTTTCGCCGAGCGGCACGACGGGGCGCTGGAGCGGTTAGACGGCCGGCGTGCGCCGAAGAAGAGCGTGGGCGAAGAGGAGAGTGGACGAAGAAGAGCACGTTCCCCCGGACACGATCGGTGGCGACGTTTCGCGCGGTTCGGACCGTACCAGAGCTCCGGCCGGCGTGCGTGGCAGTTAAGCCGTAGAGGAGCACCTTCCCCGGGCACGGGCGGTGCCAAGCGGCCCCTAAGTTTAACCGAATGGAAGCTCCGGAGGAGGAGGGCATGCACGCGTCACAGTAAGCCGAAGAGGAGCACCTTCCCCGGGCACGGGCGGTTCCAAGCGGCCCCTAAGTTTAACCGAATGGAAGCTCCGGAGGAGGAGGGCATGCTCGCGACACAGTAAGCCGAAGAGGAGCACCTTCCCCGGGCACGGGCGGTGCCAAGCGGCCCCTAAGTTTAACCGAATGGAAGCTCCGGAGGAGGAGGGCATGCTCGCGTCACAGTAAGCCGAAGAGGAGCACCTTCCCCGGGCACGGGCGGTGCCAAGCGGCCCCTAAGTTTAACCGAATGGAAGCTCCGGGGGAGGAGGGCGGGTGTGTGTCACAGTTAAGCCGAATTGGAGCACCTCTTCCGCCCGGGCACGAGCGGAGCGCGAAGCTGTCAGTTATGAATGTATAGAAGAATAAATAAATAAATAAATAAAGAATGCCACCTTTCATTTCACAGGGCACACCGGACGGCGTACCAGCAGGTAAAAGTCGGAGTAATTAAATAAATACAAAAAGAATGGCTGGGGAATAAAAAAATAATACGTTTTAATAATAATTTGTTTTTTTTGTTATAACATGAATTTCACTCTCTCTCTCTCTCTCTCTCTCTCTCCCCCGTATATATATATATATATATATATATATATATATATATATATATATATTTATTCTATATATTGTATTTTCTTTTAAGCATTTTTGAAGGTGCGCCGCTACTCCGCGGATTTTCAGTTTCCGCGGGTGGTCTCGGTCCCCATTAACCGCGATAACCGAGGGTTCACTGTACTCCATAAAATTTACAAAAAGCGAGGTGAAACACTCAACCAGGGCTGCTTTTTTTAACATTTCTCGAGGGCCATGGCGAGCCATTTCAAAAAAGCTGCACAACTAACGTATAAAATATTGATAAATTTGCTCTGCCTGATGTGTGTGTAAAGTTTCACGAGTTGTCGTTCATATTTAGAACCTCATAATCAGCGTTGTTTTATTGCCGAACAGTGCAATGCCACTCCCACAACTTTTCACGAAAAAGGATGAATTTCGTATTGTGACATCCTCATGGCCGAAACAGTCATCCGAGCATATATGAGGGCGACCTTGTTGAGTTGCACGGAGAAAAACATCCAAGAAAATAACTTGTATTAGCTTTTACCAGTTGGTGGCGCTACTACTACAATGAAAAATAAGTTGGTAGATGTCTTCAGGGCTGAAGTATCCTCAAATGTGTACAACTTCGAGAAGATAGGATCATCTGAGTCATGTTGCCGGAGCTTTTGTTGCCACAAAGTACAATCGGATTTTTCAGCACCGTAATAGCCACGCCTTTTGCCAAAACGTCACAAAATTCGGCAGAGAGTAAGATCATTGTCTTGAGTCTTTTCTGACTAATTTTCAGTCGGATTCGTCAAAAGGGCACCGTGCAGTACGTGAAAATTAAAATAAAAACACATTTTTGATTCCACTTGGCGGCGCTGTGTGTATAACAAAATAATAACATTAAGATGTCTTCAGGTCGGGACGTTTTATTTACAGGTGAAGGTTTGGATTTTTAGGAGCATGTGCAGGGGCGTTATTAAGCATTCATTTATTTGTATTAGGTTCATTTTGTCTTCTTATTATTGATATTTGACTGATTCATTAAAAGCAGACAATTATGTTTTAGGTTAATTTTTTACCTGACATGTTTCGGCGAGTCTTTCGCCTTCTTCAGAGTGTCGCATGATGGTGTCTTGAGACCCGTCTTTATCAGCTGATGTTCCATGAGGGTGTGACTTACCTGTCAAAAAAATGAAAAATCAGAGCAGTAAAAGAACAAGCACAACATGAACATTACAAATCAGCAATCACTAACCACTGCAAAAGGGAAAACCACATCATGGACCGGGAGAAGGGCAGGGTCATCCGCACCGAAGAGAACAAACAACAGCGCTGGATCAGAGAGGCCATTGAGATCTGCAAGCGAGGCATAAAAACCATGAACAGAGACAAGGGAGCCTTCATCCTCTCTACCACCTGGAGCAGCATCTTGGCGGAGTGAACGGACAGCGGGGGGCGTGACTTGCCTTCATTCTTGTGACAGGTAAGTCACGCCCTCATGGAACATCAGCTGATAAAGACGGGCCACAAGACACCATCATGTGACACTCTGAAGAAGGCGAAAGACTTTCGTATTGTGACATCCTCAAGTCCTAAACACTCATCCGAGCAAATATAAGGTAGATTTTGTTAACCTGCCCGGAGAAAAACATCAACGAAAATAATTTGTATTTGTTTTAACCAGTTGGTGGCGCTACCACTGCGATCAAAAATAAGTTGGCAGCCGTCTTCAGGGCCTGAATATCCTCAAATGTGAAAAATTTCGAGAAGATGGATCATCTGAATCATTTTGCAGGAACTTTTGTTGCCACGGAGAATAATCAGACTCTGCGGCACCGCAATAGCCACGCCCTTCGAAGGAAAGTCACAAAAATAGGGATAGCGTAAGATCAATGTCTTGAGTCTTTTCTAGCCAATTTTCAATCGGATTCGTTAAAAGGGCACCGTGCAGTACGTCAAAATGTAAAAAATGATATTGATTGGCGCAAGGTGTATAACAGAATATAAACATATAGATGTCTTCAGGTACCGACTCTTTATGTACATGTGAAGTTTTGGATTTTTAGCAGCATGTGCATGAGAGTTATTAAGCATTTTGTCCATTGCGGCGAAGGAAATCTTAAGTGAAAACTTTGAAGCCCCGCCCCCGTCATATAGTATTTCGGAAACAAAAGATTTTAGCCCCAGTGTTTGTCCCAGGTCTTAAGATGCTACAGACAGAATTTTAAGGCAATCAGATGAAGCCTTTAGGATCAGGGTGCAAAAGAATGACCCCTGTAAACATGCAAAAAAGGGCAAAAGTCGGACTTTCAAAAATTCATAACTCACTTCCTGTTCATATTAGACGTTAAAATATCAAATTTTTCGCCATGCCCGATGAGACTGCCAAGTTTGGTGAGTTTTTGTGCATGTTTCGGGGGTCAAAAATGCGATCGAACAATCGGAAAAATAATAATAATAATAATTTCAACAAAAACAATAGCGACTTCGCAGCGGTCGCTGCTCAGGCCCTAATAATAATAATAATAATAATAATAAAAGTAATAATATTTTCTACAAAAACAATAGGGACCTCGCAGCCGTCGCAGCTCGGGCCCTAATAACAATTTCTAGAAAAACGATAGGGACCTCGCAGCGGTCACTGCTCGGGCCCTAATAATAATAATAATAATAATTTCCACAAAAACAATGGGGACCTCGTAGCGGTCGCTGCTCGGGCCCTAATAATCATTTCTACATAAACAATAGGGACCTCGCCGCGGTCGCTGCTCGGGCCCCAATAATAATTTCTACACAAAGTCCATTGTGGTGACCCGCCCCCTTTTAAGTAAATTCAAAATGGCCGACTTCCTGTAAAACCTAGCTTATTGCTCCAAGAGACTTTTTTGTAGGTCTTGGTCTTATACATACAGTGAACCCTCGCTACTTCGCGGTTCACCTTTCGCGGGTTCAGTGCTTCGCGGGTATAAAAAATATTCGGGGGCATTGTAGTTTCGCCGAGCGGCACGACGGGCGCTGGAGCGGTTAGACGGCCGGCGTGCGCCGAAGAAGAGCGTGGGCGAAGAGGAGAGTGGACGAAGAAGAGCACGTTCCCCCGGACACGATCGGTGGCGACGTTTCGCGCGGTTCGGACCGTACCAGGGCTCCGGCCGGCGTGCGTGGCAGTTAAGCCGTAGAGGAGCACCGTCCCCGGGCACGGGCGGTGCCAAGCGGCCCCTAAGTTTAACCGAATGGAAGCTCTGGAGGAGGAGGGCATGCTCGCGTCACAGTAAGCCGAAGAGGAGCACCTTCCCCGGGCACGGGCGGTTCCAAGCGGCCCCTAAGTTTAACCAAATGGAAGCTCCGGAGGAGGAGGGCATGCTCGCGTCACAGTAAGCCGAAGAGGAGCACCTTCGCCGGGCACGGGCGGTTCCAAGCGGCCCCTAAGTTTAACCGAATGGAAGCTCCGGAGGAGGCGGGCATGCTCGCGTCACAGTAAGCCGAAGAGGAGCACCTTCCCCGGGCACGGGCGGTGCCAAGCGGCCCCTAAGTTTAACCGAATGGAAGCTCCGGGGGAGGAGGGCGGGCGTGTGTCACAGTTAAGCCGAATTGGAACACCTCTTCCGCCCGGGCACGAACGGAGCGCGAAGCTGTCAGTTATGAATGAATAAATGAATAAATAAATAAATAAATAAAGAATGCCACCTTTCATTTCACAGGGAACACCGGACGGCGTACCAGCAGGTAAAAGTCGGAGTAATTAAATAAATACAAAAAGAATGGCTGGGGAATAAAAAAATAATACGTTTTAATAATAATTAGTTTTTTTTGTTATAACATGAATTTCACTCTCTCTCTCTCTCTCTCTCCCCGTATATATATATACATATATATATATATATATATATATATACATATATATATATATATATATACATATATATACATATATATATGTATATATATATATACATATATATATATATATACGTATATATATATATATATATACATATATATATATATATGTATATATATATATACATATATATATATATATATATATATACGTATATATATATATATATACATATATATATGTATATATATATATACATATATATATATATATATATATATACATATATATATATATATATATATATATACATATATATATATATATATATATATATACATATATATATATATATATATATATATATGTATATATATATATACATATATATATACATATATATATATATATATATATGTATATATATATATACATATATATATATATATATACATATATATATATATATATACATATATATATATATATATATATATATATATATATATATATATATATATATTTATTATATATATTGTATTTTCTTTTAAGCATTTTTGAAGGTGCGCCGCTACTTCGCGGATTTTCAGTTTCCGCGGGTGGTCTCGGTCCCCATTAACCGCGATAACCGAGGGTTCACTGTACTCCATAAAATTTACAAAAAGCGAGGTGAAACACTCAACCAGGGCTGCTTTTTTGAACATTTCTCGAGGGCCATGGCGAGCCATTTCAAAAAAGCTGCACAACTAACGTATAAAATATTGATAAATTTGCTCTGCCTGATGTGTGTCTCAAGTTTCACGAGTTGTCGTTCATATTTAGAACCTCATAATCAGCGTTGTTTTATTGCCAAAAAGTGCAATGCCACTCCCACAACTTTTCACGAAAAAGGATGAATTTCGTATTGTGACATCCTCATGGCCGAAACAGTCCTCCGAGCATATATGAGGGCGACCTTGTTGAGTTGCACGGACAAAAACATCCAAGAAAATAACTTGTATTAGCTTTTACCAGTTGGTGGCGCTACTACTACGATGAAAAATAAGTTGGTAGATGTCTTCAGGGCTGAAGTATCCTCAAATGTGTACAACTTCGAGAAGATAGGATCATCTGAGTCATGTTGCCGGAGCTTTTGTTGCCACAAAGTACAATCGGACTTTTCAGCACCGTAATTGCCACGCCTTTTGCCAAAACGTCACAAAACTCGGCAGAGAGTAAGATCATTGTCTTGAGTCTTTTCTGACTAATTTTCAGTCGGATTCGTCAAAAGGGCACCGTGCAGTACGTGAAAATTAAAATAAAAACAAATTTTTGATTCCACTTGGCGGCGCTGTGTGTATAACAAAATAATAACATTAAGATGTCTTCAGGTCGGGACATTTTATTTACAGGTGAATGTTTGGATTTTTAGGAGCATGTGCAGGGGAGTTATTAAGCATTCATTTATTTGTATTAGGTTCATTTTGTCTTCTTATTATTGATATTTGACAGATTCATTAAAAGCAGACAATTATGTTTTCGGTAAAATTTTTTACCTGACATGTTTCGGCGAGTCTTTCGCCTTCTTCAGAGTGTCGCATGATGGTGTCTTGAGACCCGTCTTTATCAGCTGATGTTCCATGAGGGTGTGACTTACCTGTCAAAAAAATGAAAAATCAGAGCAGTAAAAGAACAAGCACAACATGAACATTACAAATCAGCAATCACTGACCACTGCAAAAGGGAAAACCACATCATGGACCGGGAGAAGGGCAGGGTCATCGGCACCGAAGAGAACAAACAACAGCGCTGGATCAGAGAGGCCATTGAGATCTGCAAGCGAGGCATAAAAACCATGAACAGAGACAAGGGAGCCTTCATCCTCTCTACCACCTGGAGCAGCATCTTGGCGGAGTTAACGGACAGCGGGGGGCGTGACTTGCCTTCATTCTTGTGACAGGTAAGTCACGCCCTCATGGAACATCAGCTGATAAAGACGGGCCACAAGACACCATCATGTGACACTCTGAAGAAGGCGAAAGACTTTCGTATTGTGACATCCTCAAGGCCTAAACACTCATCCGAGCAAATATAAGGTAGATTTTGTTAACCTGCCCGGAGAAAAACATCAACGAAAATAATTTGTATTTGTTTTAACCAGTTGGTGGCGCTACCACTGCGATAAAAAATAAGTTGGCAGCCGTCTTCAGGGCCTGAATATCCTCAAATGTGAAAAATTTCGAGAAGATGGATCATCTGAATCATTTTGCAGGAACTTTTGTTGCCACGGAGAATAATCAGACTCTGCGGCACCGTAATAGCCACGCCCTTCGAAGGAAAGTCACAAAAATAGGGATAGAGTAAGATCAATGTCTTGAGTCTTTTCTAGCCAATTTTCAATCGGATTCGTTAAAAGGGCACCGTGCAGTACGTCAAAATGTAAAAAATGATATTGATTGGCGCAAGGTGTATAACTGAATATAAACATATAGATGTCTTCAGGTACCGACTCTTTATGTACATGTGAAGTTTTGGATTTTTAGCAGCATGTGCAAGAGAGTTATTAAGCATTTTGTCCATTGCGGCGAAGGAAATCTTAAGTGAAAACTTCGAAGCCCCGCCCCCGTCATATAGTATTTCGGAAACAAAAAATTTTAGTCCCAGTGTTTGTCCCAGGTCTTAAGATGCTACAGACAGAATTTTAAGGCAATCAGATGAAGCCTTTAGGATCAGGGTGCAAAAGAATGACCCCTGTAAACATGCAAAAAAGGGCAAAAGTCGGACTTTCAAAAATTCATAACTCACTTCCTGTTCATATTAGACGTTAAAATATCAAATTTTTCGCCATGCCCGATGAGACTGCCAAGTTTGGTGAATTTTTGTGCATGTTTCGGGGGAAAAAAATGCAATCGAACAATCGGAAAAATAATAATAATAATAATTTCTACAAAAACAATAGGGACTTCGCAGCGGTCGCTGCTCAGGCCCTAATAATAATAATAATAATAATAATAATAAAAGTAATAATATTTTCTACAAAAACAGTAGGGACCTCGCAGCCGTCGCAGCTTGGGCCCTAATAACAATTTCTAGAAAAACAATAGGGACCTCGCAGCGGTCACTGCTCGGGCCCTAATAATAATAATAATAAAAATAATAATAATTTCCACAAAAACAATGGGGACCTCGTAGCGGTCGCTGCTCGGGCCCTAATAATAATTTCTACATAAACAATAGGGACCTCGCCGCGGTCGCTGCTCGGGCCCCAATAATAATTTCTACACAAAGTCCATTGTGGTGACCCGCCCCTTTTAAGTAAATTCAAAATGGCCGACTTCCTGTAAAACCTAGCTCATTGCTCCAAGAGACTTTTTTGTAGGTCTTGGTCTTATACATACGGTGAACCCTCGCTACTTCGCGGTTCACCTTTCGCGGGTTCAGTGCTTCGCGGGTATAAAAAATATTCGGGGGCATTGTAGTTTCGCCGAGCGGCACGACGGGCGCTGGAGCGGTTAGACGGCCGGCGTGCGCCGAAGAAGAGCGTGGGCGAAGAGGAGAGTGGACGAAGAAGAGCACGTTCCCCCGGACACGATCGGTGGCGACGTTTCGCGCGGTTCGGACCGTACCAGAGCTCCGGCCGGCGTGCGTGGCAGTTAAGCCGTAGAGGAGCACCTTCCCCGGGCACGGGCGGTGCCAAGCGGCCCCTAAGTTTAACCGAATGGAAGCTCCGGAGGAGGAGGGCATGCTCGCGTCACAGTAAGCCAAAGAGGAGCACCTTCCCCGGGCACGGGCGGTTCCAAGCGGCCCCTAAGTTTAACCGAATGGAAGCTCCGGAGGAGGCGGGCATGCTCGCGTCACAGTAAGCCAAAGAGGAGCACCTTCCCCGGGCACGGGCGGTGCCAAGCGGCCCCTAAGTTTAACCGAATGGAAGCTCCGGGGCAGGAGGGCGGGCGTGTGTCACAGTAAAGCCGAATTGGAACACCTCTTCCGCCCGGGCACGAACGGAGCGCGAAGCTGTCAGTTATGAATGAATAAATGAATAAATAAATAAATAAATAAAGAATGCCACCTTTCATTTCACAGGGCACACCGGACGGCGTACCAGCAGGTAAAAGTCGGAGTAATTAAATAAATACAAAAAGAATGGCTGGGGAATAAAAAAATAATACGTTTTAATAATAATTTGGTTTTTTTGTTATAACATGAATTTCACTCTCTCTCTCTGTCTATATATATATATATATATATATATATATATATATATATATATATATATATATATATATATTATATATATTGTATTTTTTTTTAAGCATTTTTGAAGGTGCGCCGCTACTTCGCGGATTTTCAGTTTTCGCGGGTGGTCTCTGTCCCCATTAACCGCGATAACCGAGGGTTCACTGTACTCCATAAAATTTACAAAAAGCAAGGTGAAACACTCAACCAGGGCTGCTTTTTTTAACATTTCTCGAGGGCCATGGCGAGCCATTTCAAAAAAGCTGCACAACTAACGTATAAAATATTGATAAATTTGCTCTGCCTGATGTGTGTGTAAAGTTTCACGAGTTGTCGTTCATATTTAGAACCTCATAATCAGCGTTGTTTTATTGCCGAACAGTGCAATGCCACTCCCACAACTTTTCACGAAAAAGGATGAATTTCGTATTGTGACATCCTCATGGCCGAAACAGTCATCCGAGCATATATGAGGGCGACCTTGTTGAGTTGCA